>NW_024962262.1:35540372-35729961 GCF_019238085.1 Lagopus leucura
GGGGGGTTGGACTCGATGATCTCTGGAGGTCCCTTCCAACCCCTACAGTTCAGTAATTCTGTGATTCTGTGAAGTACAAGCTAGGTAAATGGATGATAGAATGAACTGAAAGGTCTGAAACATGTCTGATCTGCTGCAGGCAACTTACTACTTAATAGTGGGAGCAATACTGCTGAACATCCTTTTTAACTATCTGGATGATGGGATGGAACTTACCCTCAACGAGTCTGCAAGTGATGCAGGGCTGGGAGAAGTGGTTAATACACTGGCTTCTTGAGCTGCTATTCAGATGTACCTTGACAGACTGAAGAGGTGGGCCAACAGAAACCTCAGGAAGTTCAGCAGACGCAAAGTCCTGCTCCTGGAGAGGAATTACTTCGTACACCAGTACAAGCTGAGGCTGTCTGCTGGAAAGCAGCTTGCAAAAGAGGACCCAAGGGGTCATGGCCAGCAGATTGAACATGGATCAGCAATACATCACTATGGCAGAGAAAAATCACATTTTCCTGTGAGTGCAGTCAGACAGTAGAACAGGTTGCCCAGAGAGGCTGTGGCATCTCGCATATGGAGGAGCAGAGCACTGAGGATCCTGACCAAACTTTGAAATTTAACTTGGAAGTTGGCCTTGCTTTGGTAGGATGGGAGGGAGGCCAAACCAGAAGATCTTCAGAGCTTCCATCTGATAATTCTTTGATTATAGAAGAAATATTTTAAATAGCACTCCTTTCCCCCCAAAAGGTCCTGGGGGAAAACACAGGCAATGATCTTTCATGTTAGTTTGCTGCAACATAAACTAAATCAAAACATATGTTTCTGTGGCTTATAGTTTAATAAGGATTTTCCCAAGTGCTGAAAGCATTCAAAGTAAAAATACACAGTTTACTTCAGTGTCATCTTCAATCTTACACAGTTTCTTTGTTGCTTTCTGTGTTTAAGCTGTGCCAAATGCTGTTCAGGTCACTTTTTTTTCCTTTCTCATGGTCAGTGTGCTCTTCACTTCTTGCCTGTACATTGTTCTGTTTGAAAGAATTCAGTTTTATGGTTCTCCAGGACACAATTGCTTGAATTGTTATTACAGTTACTTCTCAATAGGTACAAAGGCACTACTGTACTTTCTCTGCTAAATATGTTGTAAACCATGCTCCCCTCAGTTTTTGCTGCAACTTAACTTTAATGGGGAAGTATAGCAGACTACAAAATTTTCTCTCATGCTGATCTTGGACACTTTTTTTTTCCCCCCGGTCATTGAAGTTACTGTTTTTATCCCATTCCTACTATCCAACTTGAGAAAAGGAGTTCTAGATAATCGCTTGACATTCAGCTGACTTGAGTCTGAAACAGATAAAAGATACATGTTTACTCTTGCGGGCAGGGATGTACTTCTAATACTAAATAGAATTAGTCTCAGTCCTCCATAACATTGTTTTCTGCGTCTGCGAAGTCTTAGTAGTATATTTTGCTTAAGTGTGATTCTCACCTTTGGTTTTCTAGATATTTAAGTAGCTAAGAAGTTTTACAAAGGAAAAATATTGTTTGGAAACACTAAATTTATTCAGTCAAAACTAAGATGTGTTTGTTTTAATCCAGAAAATTCCAGGTCTGCTAGATTTGTAGCCTGTCTAGATCTACTGGTCTACTGATCTACTGATACACTGGTCTGTCTTAGGGCTGGATGTGAATGACTAAGATAGAAAAAAGTATTTAAGATTCTAGCTTTCCTATTGGTCTTGTTTTAAAATTACTAGCATTTGGTTGGACTTAAGCCAATATATACATTATTTTGCTTTTGACAGGAAATAACATCAAAATTCCTGAGATGTCTGAGGAATGGGGTGTAAGGAGTTTGCATAGACTTGCTTTGTTTTATTTATTATTATTATTAATTTATTATTAATTTAATCTAGAGTTATATTTACTATAAAGAAGAAGAGGAGGGAAGGAGGAGTTGGCCTGTGGATTCTAGAAGTAGTTTGTCTGAAATTATTCTAGTGGAAGAGATGGAATAAGGATGTTTGGGATGCAGTAGGTGCTCGCTCACTGTGAGATTAATCATAAGTTTGTATAAAATATGTTTAATATTCCCGAAACTGAATCTCAGGGGTTGCTGGGAGTCAGCCACTGTCAATAAGAAATCTAAGCCCTGGGTTTTGCAAATATTAACTTGGAGATTCTATCTTTGCCTGTGAAAAGTTTTGTTTTAATATAAATTCAACCTTGTGCATAACCCTTTGAAGGCTCTCGGCCAAAATGTCACAGTTGAAGCCAATAGGTTCTAACATTTTGGACTGAAAGGAATCTTAGAGCCTTTTGGAAACCTAAGGAATAAGCGTTGGTGAAGAAAATGCTTACTTTTGTTTAAAAGAAACTGAAGTCTGGATGTTTCTTGTACCCCCCTGACAAGCTAATGATTTGTAGAATGAACAGGAGGCATGCTAAGCTTCACTGCTCAGTCATGTCATTTCTCATCTCCTACCTGCTCATCCACACTGATGTCACCCTAGACAGTAACCAGTTCAGGCTGTGGACCTTCTAAGTTAATTAATACTCTTCTGTTGGTGTATATAAATACTGTTTTATTTCTGACCCTTTGACACACCATTTTTTTTTAGATGATGTTTTAAGAGCCAACACATTCTAACATTCCAGTTGGTATTTATATTAATTTGAGTTCAAATTGTTCCCTGTGGTTTTGCGATCAGCTATTTTTATTATGGTTTCCTGAGGAACTGAAGTTTATAGGATGGCTGTATCTATCCATCTGTCTTCCACAGAGGTTTTTGAAGCCAATGTTGGTTAGTTGGGAAGGAGGTGTCAATGATACAAAGCTCTGGCAAGTTTCACTTATAGCCTTGGTTTGGCAGAGAAGAAACATGCAGATGACTGCCCTATTGAAGAATAAAACGTTTAAGATATGTTCAGCAATTGTGTTGTGTGTGGTTTGGCAAGCACAGCTTAGTGGTGCTTCTCACTCACCAGGCATTGAGATCATGAGAGACAAGGTACTGTGGCTCTGGGGAACCTGAAAGTATTGGAGGTGCCAGACATGGGACTGTGGCTTGTCTCAGCTGGGGATGTGTGGAGGTGAGAAAAATGCATGAGGATGTAACGAGAAGTCTGGAAAATAATTTTTGCTGCTCAGAAAACGACTTGCCTTAAACAAAGGAAGCTATTATATGAATACTGGCAGATTCTTGGAGGTCTTCAAAACATAGTTAATTTTTAGTGTCAGGATAGGGTTCCTGGACGTAGCAGAGAGGGTTTCATGTGGGGAATTTGCACCTAGAAAACAAAATTGTTTCAGAATCTTATAGAAACAAGCTGGGCTTTGTTTCTCCTAAGCCCCTGTATAAATGATGTTAAGGTTTATTTCTCTTGGAGAAATTGTGAACAAGGGAAGAAATAAGATCCAGAATTTGAGTTAGAAATGTTAGCATGATTGTGGAAAATAACTTCTGAGCTCCTAAAGTCATCTCTGAAAGACATTGTGCCTAGTGATAATTGAGAAGAAAAGGGGAAGTGTCCTAGCAGAGGTTGTGCCAATATAGTTTGTTGTCTGAAGATCACTCACTGATACAAATAACTGACTACAAACTATTATGTACTGAAGTAAAGCAGAGATTTTAATTTTTCAGAACAAGTTTGGTTTGCATTATTCTCTTCGGTATTTAAACACTTCTTGGGAAGTTCAGTGTCAGATAAATCAATGTCTGTGATTCAAGTAGATGAGATTGTTTGTTCTTTAGACTCCCAAATGTAGCACTGTGGTGCAGAGAGTGGAAAGAGCTTTGTAAACACCTTAGATTGGTTTTAGATTTTTCCCTGGGTTTCAGGAACTAAGTGGAGTTTGTAAACTGCAAGTCTCAGATACGAAGAAGCTGAAATGCTCATCTCCCTGAAGCTGTCAAAATCTACAGGTTCAGGAAAAGAAAGTGGTGGTTCTTGTAGAGATAGCTCACGGAAAGATAAATAGGCACGGTTCACAGGTACTTCAGCGGATTGTCATGCTCTGCTTAGGGCATTCTGTGGTTCTGTGAGGTCATATGCAAGTGCTGAGTTATGTGTTGTGAGTGTGTTTTAATACTGAGAGCTGATTTGGAATCATAGAATCATTATGGCTGGAAAAGACCACTAAGATCATCCAGCCCAACCGTCAACCTACCACCAGTATTGCCCACTGAACCATGTCCCTCAGTACAACATTTACTCTTTCCTTAAACATCTCCAGGGATGGTGACTCCGCTATCCCTCTTGGAAACCTGTTGCAACACTTTTTCCTAATATTGAACTAACCATCTCAAACCTTCCCTGGTGCAATATGAGGCTGTTCCCTCTTATCCTACTGGGAAGTTAGCTGGGAAGAGGTCGACCCCCACCTTGCCACCACCTCCTTTCAAGTCAATGTAGAGAGTGAAAAGTACTCCCATGAGCCTCCTCCAGACTAAACAATCCCAGTTCCCTTAGCCGCTCCCCATAAGAGTTGTCCTCTGGGCACCTCACCAGTTTCGTTGCCCTTCTCTGGACACTCTCCAATGTCTTTCTTATAGTGAGGGGCCTGAAACTGAACACAATACTTGAGGTGCAGCCTACCAGAGCTGAGTACAGGGGAATGATCACCTCCCTGCGCCAGCTGGCAGCACTGTTTCTGATACAGGCTAGGATGCTATTGGCCTTTTCGGCCACCTGGAAACGCTGCTGGTTCATGTTTAGTTGAGCATTCACCAACGCCCCTGGGTCCATGTCCTCGAAGCAGTTTGCCAGCCACTCTGCCCCAGGACTGTAGCATTCTCTGGGGTTGTTATGGTCAAAGTGCAGGACCCGGCTCTTGGTCTTGTTGAGCTCCATCCCACTGGCCTCAGCCCAGCTATCCGGCCTGTCCAGATTGCTCTGTAGGGCCTTCCTACCCCCAGGCAGATTGACGCTTCTTGCCAGCTTGGTGTCATCTGCAAACTCAGGATGCACTCAATTCTCTCATCCAGATTATCAATAAAGATATTAAACAGGAATGGTTCTCAGTTCCCAGTGACCCCTGGGGAATACCACTCATGACCGGTCCTAGTTGGATTTAACTCCATTCACCACCACCCTCTGGGCCCGGCCCTCCAGCCAGTTCTTTACCCAGCAGAGTGTACTTGTCCAAGCCATGTGCTTGCACACTTGCTCCAGGAGAATACTGCAGGAGGCAGTGTCAAAGGCTTTGCTGAAGTTTAGGCAGACTACATCAACAACCTTTCCCTCATCCACCAAGTGTGTCACCTGGTCATAGAAGGAGATGAGGTTGGTCAGGCAGGACCTGCCCTTTGTGAGCCCACACTGACTGGGCCTGATCCCCCTCTTGTCCTGCACATATGTGTGATCGCACTCAAGATTATCCATTCCATAACCTTCCCTGGCACCAAGGTCAGGCTTACAGGCCTGTTGTTCCCCAGATCCTCTTTACAATCCTGAAAGATGGGCATCATGTTAGAGAGTCTCCAGTCATCTGGAACCTCTCTGGTTGATCAGGACTGGTGATTTAGTAATACTAATCGTGGAGTTCATGCCACAGTTAGATGATGATCCTCAATTATTTCTTGTTAGAGGAAGAACATTTCCTCTGCATGGTGAAACAAATTAAATAAGTTCCACATGCTCTTATAAATGGAGGATTAACACTAAGAATCATCACATGGCCTTCTGTAATTGGGCTCATAGTGAAAGATAGGATTTGAGTTACACTGAGATGCCCGTCAACTATGATAGTGTGTTTCATAAGCTGTTTTATCAGCAAAATCTGTTCAGCTTTAAATTGCGGAAAGTCTTTCTTGGGTTTTGCACTGCCTACTAGTTTAATGAATTCCTGCAAACAAAAGCATGTATGTATTTATCTGTCTAATTACAGATAAGCCTGTAGAGAAATTTCTGCTACAGGTAGCTGCTGTCTGTTTCAGCTTGGCTTGCTAAATTTTCTTTTGCTTTACAGAAGTCATTTCTCAGGGGAAAAAAAAACAAACACTAAAACCAACAGATCCTATTTACAGCAAACTAGAAAACCAAAACAATCTTAGGTTTCAATTTCTCTTCTTTAAAGCTGATTAACTCTTCAGAATCCAAAACAAAACTCTTCCTTGTAAGTCTTAAGTCAGCTTGTGTATCCATTAAACTTGATGGAGAGCTGGATAATTTCTAACGGAAACTTACAGATCTGGCAGTAGTCAGCTGGAATGCAGAAAATGGGGCCCTGTTTTTCTGACCTGCAGTTGATGCTGCATTCCCCTGTGGCATCACTTAACTGCTTTAGTAGAACTCATGGCGTGTATAGTTTCAAGTGCTCGGAGGTTTTTACTTCTTGTATTTTATTGTTTATTTCTACAGTCACATTTGGCATATTTATCCTAATTGACCTTTATGTATGCCTAATGTGCAAACACAGATTCTGTAAAGCATTAACAAATCGATCTCCTGTACAGATCTGCCTGCAGTCATTTGTGAGCTTGTCCTTTGGAAAAGCTTTTCATTTTTGGTAGTGACAAAATATTGGGAGCTATGTTGTCAGTGTGCCAAATCCGATAGTTGGTAGCTGTTCTGTTGTGCTAGCAGAGCTGCGAGCCTGATCTGAAGTGGTGAAATTTCATGAGAGTGAACTCCAAGAGCCTGGGAGCTGTGGGTGTGATTGCTGAGCTTGTTCTGCCATTGCATTGCCTGATTTGTTGAGTGAGCTCTTGTTAGAAGATAGCTTTGAGGAGAACATCTAACTGTCCTATTGCAGTTGATGATTTTTCTGGGAATGTAGAGCTGTGGCAAAGCAGCAGGAGCTGAAAGGAGTGAAGTGTGGTATTAAGCCTGCAGGGCTTTGGGTAGCACCACTCTGAATCAGAAAACCATCTGCAGCTGCCTGCCTTGGAAGTGGCAAGCTGCTTTTTTGGAGGAAAGAAAGGGATGCAGAGATGCTGAACTGTATGGAATGAAGTGGGGGCTATGCTCAAGGCTTTACGTGCTCAAGCAACTGTCATGGTATAGAGGAACACTAATCTGTGTGCTGTGCTGCCCTGTTCTGCTGTGGTCCAGAGGCTGGCAGGATGCAGTTGAGGTAAAGGGCAGGCAGCTGTTTGGCAAGGGAAGAGGCTGAGGATCTTCACTGCCTGGATGGGTGAAGAGCTCAGCTGTGGAACAGAGTAAGGAGAAGCACAGAAAAGTATTTATTGATTTATTTCTTCTGTTCCTTCTTTTTCCTGTCTTAAAACTAGAGTGTGCTGTGTTTTCGATTTTATCTCATTCAATTCTGTAAGCCCAGAAAAAAAATCATGCAGTATCATTAAAGTTGTTCCTGGCAGTTACTTTCAGGCACAGTCACATTGCAGGTCCTGAAGATACCAAATACAGCAAAAGGAATGAGGGCACCAAAGAGGAGTAATGTGGAGGAAAAGGAAGGCCGGGGATGGGCAAAGTGTTAAGTGTGAGAACTGTTGGTTCATGCACACCTACGTCAGGTGTACTTCTGTTCCACAGAAGTGGCTTTCTGTATTTAGGAGGCACCATAGCCTGGAGGGCTGGGGATGGGATTTTTGCTTTTGCCTTGTGCCATTTTCAAAAACACTTTGCTTATCAGCAGGTATTAACAATTTCTGCTGTGTATTAACAGTTTCTCCCATTCTTGTGTTGTGAAAACTCAGTTAACTGAAACTTTTATTTGAATTCCTATTTGAGAGTTTATGGATCAAATTCGCAGTGTACCAAGTTCATTTTTATAAAGAAAATTGAATATGCAGAAAACACACCTATTTTCAGAGCTGCTTGATTACATAAAGAACTTAGAAAAACATTTTCCTTGTTTTTGTCAGGTAAATATTGCAACAAAAGGAAAAAAAAAAAACGATGTGCAAACACAGTGGCAGTTCCATATAATTACAGATGAGTACTGAGTTGCAGTTGCACAAGCAGAAAATAATATTTAAAGATATGTTGAGAAGCAAGTGCTAAATATGTACTGATAGCAGTGCTTTTGCCGCAAAATCATATTAGCAGTGCATACAGACTGTAAATACTAGCAGTTAACACAAAAATGAGGAGAAACAAGGATGACAGGTAGGAAAGCTTTATGGTCTTAGCTCAACGTTTCCTTGTTAGTGAGTCTCTAAGCATGCCATCATTACTTTATTTCACAAGCTGTATTTGCAATATTTGATAGGCATCAAATCCATTGCACTGAATTTCTGTTGATGCATTCGCTGAAAATGTAATTTGGCCCAGAATTTGTATTTGAAGGCCACAGCTACTGAAACCTACAAATCAAAAACCACCTAGAAGTGAATTGCATTTCTATATCAAATACATCTTATATGTTGTATGCCTCTACGTTTCTTTCATGCTGTTTTCTGCTCTGAAGCTGGAGAGGCACTTAGCAGAGCAGTGCGATATAAGCAAGAAGTTTTAAAGCTCTCAGTAGCCACTACTTACATTTAATGCCGTTATTAAAATCTTTGCCCTCCTTTCTGGGCTTTAAAATAACCGTTTGGAAAGCTCATCTGGTAAAATTAATTGTATTTTTCCTATTGTAACACTGACTGCTAGAGGAAGATAAGAAATCAAATACTCTTCTGATTTTTTAAGAGCTAGGTAATTTTGACTATATCAATAGGTATGGTAATTTTAATCAAAATTTAATCAAAATGAGCCAAGGCATAAAGTAGTCTTGTTAAGGAGGCCAAGAAGAAATCTGTGTTCTGTTGGACCCCAAGCTCAGTAGATGACAAGCGGCTGGGAGGCAACTGGAGCTTTTGCAGGATCACATCAGAGGCAGGGTGCTGAATTGGATTGACTGTTGACAGGATTTGCCATACTGGATCACGCTGTCGGCTGTGTGCTTCTTTTCAAGCCCTCCTATTACAGACAGGCAGACTGGACACAAAGGCTGTGTTGAAATATAGGTTAGCTTATATATAGTGCGGTGGTTAGGAGCAGCCTCCCTTTCATGAGAAGTACAGTTGGAAGGTGGGGTTTTTATTGTCATCTGCAACAAAGATTGCTTCAGACTTCATATTGAGGCGTTTTGTGAGGGGGTTTCCAAGTATTTCAGAAAATTAAGAATAACAGCAACATAAATCCAAAGGTTGAATAGAATTGAATTGATGTTTCAAGCATTTGAAGCTTATTCCATTGCGCTGGAGAGTAGATGAGGTTATATGGGAGGGAGAAAATAATAACACATTGTATTGTTTTCTGAAAAAAACCCTCCCCATCCCCTAGTTGTTCTTCCTGGAGAGAATATAAAATGCTGGTTGGAGCTTTAAAAACTGATAGAATGTACTTTTCAGGCAATTTTTGGATTTACTTTAAAAGAAAATCCAGAACCAAGTGCTTTCATGAAGTTTAGAGATGACAGAATTTATTTCCTTACCTCAAATTGTTGGTCAGCTTCATCAAGTTCAGTAATTGAAAGAAATATCAGCATGGCAATGCAAAGAGGACTTAGCAGAGCAATGGGAGAGCGCATTGATTTGCGAAGGACTTTGAGATTTTGAATGGGGCTGCTGTATTCCTGCTGCCTGTCTCATCAGCATTTCAGCGGTGGAGCTCCCCGGGATAGTTAAGTTCTTTTGACAGGACAGCTTTTCCACAGGTCACACTTATCTGTTTTCTGCCCAGGCATGCAGCCCCTTCTTCCCCCCCATACATACCGCATCCTGGCTGCATTTTTATGGTATCTTATAATTCTACAGTGTTCCAACAGATGCTCAGAGATCACATTCAGACATGCTTTTCAAAACAGACATTGTAAATAATGTGATGGTGATCCAGATGCATTCAGCCTTTTGAGGCTCAAAGCAATAAGCAAAGATAATGATGTGGGAGCAAATGACCACCAGTAGAAGGAGGCCAACTATCAGTGGCCGGACACGTGGGGTACGGGGCTGCCTCTTGGCCCTTATCTGGCCAGAGGCTCTGACCTTATAGCTCTTGCTAAATAGAGACCCCAAGAGATTCTTCTGGCTGAAAACATTCTTAGGAATTGTAGCAACAACGAAAAGGCTTTTCTGACAGTTTGCTTAAACACGCAATGCGTTTTAGAGAATGAGAGGCAGAAATAGCTTCATGAGAGGCCAAAATGTGTGTGATCTGCTTAGATGAGCACCACAGTTCTTGTGGGATCTAACAAGGTAATTGGATAACAGGCTTCCAGCAGTTGCTCTTGTTACACCTAGTCACGAAAAGAGGAAGAGGTAGTCTATAGCACATCAAGAAGAACATAAAGATAAAAACAAGAGGCGGAGGACATCATGGAAAGGATTGCATGCAACAGCCCTGAATTCTTTGATTACTCAGCATTATCTTCTTGTCTGCTTGTCACTTATCTTACTGGAGGTCAAGATGACAAAGCCAAGCAAATTACTTTCAGTCAGGGAGCATTTAAAAGCCAGATTTTTAAGGACATCACAGATTATTACTGAGAAGGAAAAACGAAATTTTTTGTGTGCTTGTGTTAAAGTGGCAGATTTTCTGTGTGCTTGTTTTTAGGAGAATGAAACGTTAGCGGTGTAGATGAAAAAGATGAAGACATTGGTAATTCCTGTCTGCATATATTAGTAACTCCCTCTGCCTAAATGCCTTACAGAATACTGAATTTTCTGATCTTGAACCAAAAAAAACCCAAAACCTAACACTGCAATAAGCAGGTTCTGTTACCTGTTTACCATCTTCTTTCCCTAAATTTCCTTGCAGGTTTTCTTTAGTCACATTCTCACCATTTTGTGTATTTCTATCAATTTATTCTGTTCAGAACTCAGGTGCATCATGCAGTCTGTCTGCTGGGACTTTGTTCTAAGTTTAGTTCATTGAAACTGAACCTTCCAAACTGTTCCATTTCCCTTAAATTACTTCTTGGTCTAGTTTTGATTTATTTTAAGACAGTAGATCTCATCTTGAAAAACTAGAAAGACCTTTGTTTGTGTTGTTAACTTCCACACACTGATGGAGGAACACTCAAGTGTGGTCGAGGCAATGACTGAGTTGTTTTCTGCTGAAGAAAAGGAGGTAGCAATTGTATGCCAAGACAAAGCTGTTCGGGTCACCATGATAATTTTTCTAGCAGGTGGAGTTGGTTGAACAGATTTACCAGCTGCAGACGCAGTAAATGAGACATGGGTCATGGCTCCTAGGATGGATGGTTTTGGGGAGAAGGGTGAAATTTGCAGTGATGCTGCTGCTTGTGTTAGCGGAACGCTCCCTTCTGTAAGAGAAGAAATCTGCTTGCAGCTCTTGCATTGTGAGGAAGGCATGTGTGGGGACATTATAGTTGTCACAGTGAGTGAATTGTCCCAGATATGTGATTCTGAACGTGCATTTCTCAGATAATTTAAGAAAAAACGAAGAAATTTCTTTTTTCCCCCACAGAAATAATTTGTTACCTGAGGTGGCTGGTGCCACTCGGTAGTTATGAGCTGTTGCCTTGATGTCGCTTTGAGGTTCCTTTTCAGGTCCAGGGTGGTATTTGAAGTTTGTGTTTCTGTTAGCTCCTGCATCGTGTCAGTCATCTCCCAGCTGCCTACAGCTGCTGCCAGGAATGACCCCTGCTGTCGTTGGGGCAGATTCTCTTGTTGATGAACCATTTCTTGTCCAACTTGATTGTCCAGCCTCAGGAAATCATTCATCCATGTCTGTTTACACTGTAAACATTCACACAGCTTTGCTGGGCTAAGCACAGGGGGAACTTTCGTTCTCTGTAACCCATCCTTTGTAAAATGCTTCTCCAGAGAGGTTTGGCACTGCTCACCTGTTATCTCCTGCTCAGACTGTAGCTTTCATTATTTAGATTCATTTAATGGCTGAGCTGTGGTTTCGTCTCCACTGGAGGGTTCCTCTGGGAGCTCTGCTCAATGCGAGTAAGATATATGGCACTCTTTCGAAGAGGCCTCTTTTGTAGTCTGCACATTGTGTGTGACAGCTCGTGAGCCATTCAGCTGCAATAGTTACATATTACCTCAGTGACTTACAGCATCCTGGTGTTATGTATAGATCGCTTAATTACATTTGAATGCCGTATGTTTACTGGCTTGAGAGATATTTTGCTTTCAAGAAACCACTAGGAGCGAAGAGTTACTTTCAAATTCAGAGCCCGATTAGGTTTCTTTCTAAACTTATGTTGAACCCTACCCACTGCTGGAGAAGTGTCATTTGTTTCAGATGTTACTGCATGTACTGAAGCCTTTCTCAAGCGCTACGTGAAAAGATGATATTTTGTTCTGATCTGAAGCTGGAACACTTGGGAAAAACCTTTTCTGCATGAAATGAAGAATTGTTCTTCATCAACAGGGGGAAAGCAGAGTAAGAGGAGAAATTTTCTTTCAGTCTCTTAATCCATTATACAAAACACTTATGGTGGCCCAAAAGCGTAAGATCAGGTCTATAGATTATGTGATTTTTATTATTGTTTATCCATGAAAAGACTTGAGGGAAAAGTCTGATAGTGTTTGTTGGTGAGATCCTTTTCTCTTGGAGTAGAGCTGAGCCAGAGCCTAAACTAAAAATATTATTTTCTCGTACTTGTGAATTTGTTTTTTCAATGCTTAGTAGCAAAATGTCTTTTCAAACATGGAAGAATTAAATCAAATTTGCAATTGCAGGTTGTAGTAGGCAAGAATGTGACTCTGGTTTAAATGTGATGTTTTTAGGTTTAAAAAAAAAAAACAACAAAACAATACTCCAAAGCTGGTGAATTATTCCTTCTCAAGCTCGGTAAATTACATTTACTAGTAATATGGACAAAAATGTCAGTCTTGCTGATGTAAAAACCGGCATTAGTCTTACTGTAAAGATACAGCAGTATTTAAAGGGTTCCAGGCAGGATGAATTCCCACTTAGAAGCAAAGTTTTTTGGGGGTTGGAAGGAGACAGAAATATAAATAATTGCCTCCTGATCTGGAATTTCCGGCTGGTTTATGGCCAGCTGGAGGAGAGGATGTCGTGAGGCAGGACAGTGTATGTTAGTTTTTCTGGTCATTAACAGTCAGGAAAGTTTGTCCATCCACTTGCTGCTAGCTGAGAGATCTCTAACAGTTAAAAATTGAGCTGCTCATGGTTCCCTGCTTACACAGGAAACAACATTTTTAAAATGCATTATTTAAAACAAGTCATTAAAATTGTTACTTTTGACAGGAGGAAGCATATTTCATCTACGGTGTTTCATTGAATATGTAAGACATATTTTACTATGTATTTAAATAATCATGTAACGTAGGACTGATATCATAGGTTTTCTAAACTGCAGGTGGGCAGCATGTATGAAAGCGCGTGCATCAATTCAGCCACAGTAGTCACTGCACAAAATGCAGAGGAGCTGTTGAATTGGGACTGTGGAGCAGATTGTTCATTAGCTCTGAAATAAACAAAAATGATTCTTACTGAAGAAAACCGCATTGCCATTTTCTTTGGTAGAAAGCTGAGGAGTAAGGCAGTTGGGTTTGTGTGGGTTGGATGCAGCTGCATTTGCTCCATAACCCTCAGCAAACTGACACGCATGGCAAACCTTGTCTGTGTTCTCATTGCTGGTGAGCACTGACAACACCAGCTTGTTGCCCCTGTGTTCAGCCCCTCCGTTGTGTACAGCTCGTGGTGAGACAGTGGGACTGGCTGCTCCTTGGTGTGTCCGTTACAGCATCACCTCCTGTTTTTTCCAGCCATTTCTCACTTCCAGATCTCTGGAGTGCTGATGGAGGAGCCATTATCATTTTCCTTCTCCATTTCACAGTGGCAGTGAGAGGAAGTGGGGTTCTGGAGGCTGTTTGCTGTTGTTGCACAGTGTTTTCTGTGCTAGGAGGCCCACTCAGGTACCTTTCAATTGATCTGAGTCAATGTCTGACTTCTGATCCATTTCTGTATAATCCTTCCTGTGACCTTGAGGAAAAAGTTGTCTTCTCCACTACTCACCTCCCCCATGCCTTTTCAATGAGAACTATTTCACATCTGTAGCAGAACAAAGAGAAGTTTAAGAGACTTAATTACCAAAGCTGTGCTGCCATGAATACAGATATAATTGATACCAGAATTAAACCTTGGTGAGTGAAAACACTTGCATTTCGTGTGTGGAGAAATGAATGCTGTATGATTCTCAAACAAGGACAATTGAAAAGAAGTCAGGGACTCCCATAATCACTACTGTCTGCTACTAATCAACTGTTATTTTAGAAAAAACTTTGCACTTATTAAAGAAATCACTTCCTACATGGCAAGACACTATCTTAAATAAAAAATCTACTCATACTCCTTATGTAGTTGTCTACTGCCAAAGCTCCATGGATTCTGTGTAACAAAAAAATAAAACATGCATAGTGATGTATTTAGATACTGTGTTGTGACATAACCCCAGACAAGTCATGCACGAGAGACTGTGGTGAGTGACAACCTTTCCCTCTTCCTCTTTGTTCAAACTGTGGAAATTCTAATGCTAATTATGGCAACAAATATGCACTTATCCAATTACACTGGCAGAAGAAGAGACCCTCAATGTATTTCTGTCTGCTTTATGCCTCCCTATGGGGCATAACACATGCTTAAGATCTCAATATGATGAACCTGCTCTTGCTGCACATGAGATTTACACAGTAAATTCTACCTGGACCTGGAATACTTCTGTTCCTAATGCTTATAGTGTTCATGGTGTGAGAGCCCATCCACAAGCAGCACTCACATAACCTTGCGAGCAGAAAAATGAGTCGTACTGTGGAAATGAAAGAATGTTTGTGGCACGTTGTGAGTGTGGGTACAGCCTTTTGAGGAGAAGCCATACCAGGAGCAGTGCAACCTTTGCTTTTCCCCATCCTTATCCCTTGGCCTCTCACAGCAAGCTGGAACCTTAGTGAGCGTCTCTTAAGGCCATGTTTGTCTACTGAGGGACATGGTGTCCTTTGGGGAAGCATGTAGGAGATACGGTGAGGTAATTTTAGCTCAAACAATGGGCTCCCACGTCGCCTATCTGATAACAGCCATCCTGCTTGACGGAGATTACTATCTGCTTTATGCTTTGTGCGCTGTCAGCCTTTTACACGTTGAAAATCAAACGCTGCTTATGTAAAGACAGAAAGTGGGGAAATTAGTTTTGTCCCTGTTGAGATCCTGCCAATTTCTGTCGCCACTGGTCGTGTGTCTTTTCTGCTGCCATTTTACTGCTCTGTGGCCTTGTGGGCAGTGGGGCCAGCTGGCACCTTGGGTGATGGAGGCTGCCCCAGCACGTCTCCTGGCGGCCTGTCCTCATCATGTTCTGATGTCCCCGTCCTGCCCCTGAGGACTGTCAGGCTGGGACACACAGTGCCGGCAGGCCGGGCCCCACAGGTTTTGGGGGGACACTAGCAAAGAGCTCCAGCTTGCACTGCAGAAACTGCTGAGCAGCAGCCCTGTCATGCTTTTGGACCAGCTTTCAGTAGTTAAAGCCAATCTTACAGCCGCCTTAAGTAGCAAAATGAAAGCTAGCTCTCCTGTCTGTAAATATTGTTTTTTAAATGACTGAATTACAGTGTGGTGTGCCTTGAAAAGTCCCTTTTCTAATGCATTCTCTGCTGTTTGACTGCTTAATATGTATCCCATCGGCTCACTACATGTTGATGCACTGACAGCTTTAGACCTTTATATGATGCGTGCGAATATTTTGCCAGTGTGAAGCAATGGCAGCTGTGTTACAGGTCTGCTCATTTGGAGTCTCAAATTGTGTTCCTGTCAGCAAGAGCGTAGCATTCCTTCACTGCCTTTACAAAGAGGAAATCAATTCTCCAACTCTTTACATTCCTAATATTAAAAGATGGTAAAGATCTACTGTGAATTGCCTCAAGAGAAAAAAAAAAAAAAAAGGCATCCAGTCCTTTTTTCATCTACCTGAACATAATTATTTAAATACCCATTTGTTGTTGGACAAAGACAGCAGAACCAAGCTTTATGCCTTTGAAACTCTACTGCAATATCAAGGTGCAACGTGATGAAATCAAGACAAAGAACATCTCACAGTACCTTTTTCTGTCCGTCTTTTCCTTGGGATTCATTGTGGCTGAAGTAGCACAGTGTTAAGTGCAGTAAGTGCAGTCTATTCCTCGTCATTACAACTCTAAGAATAGATTCTAAAAGGTTTCTCAGCTCTGTGAAGGCTATTGATCTCACAACTGTATGTGGTTTTTCATTATTTCATCAGTACATTTCAAAAGGTCTGTAGGAGAGGTGGATTTACTGTGATGGCAGCTAAGTAGTTTAACTTAATCCTGAATAAACAAACAGATGCTCCCACGAAGGACCTGGCATCTGGGGCTGTCAACATTTATTACTGCAAGGCTCAGAAGCGATAAAATTATCATTAGCCTTCACAGAAAGACCAGGGATGCACTTCAAAAGGAACGTACGTAAAACCACAAGCTAGTCGTTCATTAGGTTGAGATATTTACATACGTGTATTAGTAGTGGCACAAACAAATTCTTGCTTTTCGTACTTGATTTGTGGTTCAGAGCTTGCATTTTGTGTGTTTGTGGCTCTTCTGTGAGGGCTAATGCTGAAATAAGTGTGCATTTACAGTTGTATGTGCGCTTCCAGTCATGTGTCTGTGCCTCCTGGTAAGAGTTTGTACCCAAAGTTTTCTATACAGTTTCTGTTGGTTTCTTCTAGAACATCTCAGTTAAGGAAGTGAGTATTGTTTAGTAATTAACTGAGCTTTGGTTGACTGTGGCCATATGGTAACGTGCTGCTGATAAGAAGGCTAGGGTGCAGTGGCCGGGTCCAGGGGACTGTTTAGTGTCTTTGTCACATTTGCCAGTGTAAAATAACAAGGTATAGGACCATACAAGTTTTCAGACCATCAGTTTTAAACGTGCCACTGTCAGAACCTCTATATCCAAAACTACACACTAAGAGTAACATCTATGCTCGAACTTCTTTCACACAGTGATGTGGGGGTTTGGTTTTCCTGTTATCATTGTTCTCATTGATGGTTTTAATATTCAAGAGCTTCAAACCCAAATTTCATCCTGTAGAAAGGTATTCTAGCAAAATGCGTGTATTTGAAAGCTAATTTGTAATAAAAGTAATTGGTTTTAAATTGACTCTATGTGTTGTTTCCCTGAGTGGGAACACTCCCTATCCCAGCCCCCAACAATACTTAGAGTTCAGTAGGTGGAATGAAGTTCTTTATAAGCATGGGCTTAAGAGCTCTGCTACTATTCCTCTGAGAGAGAAAATGTTTCTGAAGAAATTCCTTTTCCTCCAAGCCATTTGATAATATTACTAGTATTTGGGGGGCTTCAGTATAAACCCCCAAGCAGGAGAATTGGGTGCCAAATGCTTGGTGGAATTTCATGTCATCCTGAGATTTCATCTCCCAGTTATAGTTGCCCTTCCCTAGAAAATCACATATATGCATCACAAAGCAGCACTGTTCTTCTGAAAGGTTGGAGAGTCACGTGTGATATATTCAGACTGTGAATTCCAGTGAAATTCCCCAATAATACATTAGCTGAATGGGTTTCAGAAGGGTCAAGTTATCCATAAGACAGAAGGGTGACTTTCTGGTCAAGCTTGTAAGCTTGTTATAAACAACTATGCTTGATGGAGTGGAAAGTATTTTTATGAAGAATTCTTCACCAAGATTGGCCATTGTTTTTTAGAGAGTATCTATAGCAAGAGTCCAAATACTGAAAAATGGATTAACTTGAAAATGTTTCATTGCATTTGTGGATTTTGGTTCCTGATTTCCTATGAAATACAGATGAAAATTTGCTTCTGGACTGTTCCTTTCAAATCATGACCACAGAAAACAGGGTTCAAATTGAGCGGATCAGAAAAAATTGGATGAAACACATTTAGAAACTTCATTTTCCCCCCAGCATCTTCTGAGAACTATCCAGTTTGCGTTGCTTCTGTTTATTTCTCGCTTGCTTTTGGCAGTACCTTATGCCAGAGGTAGCTGAATTAAAGTCAATAGGCTAGATTATGTCCCAAGGACTTGACCCCCAGTAATTGTGGGATGTTGCTCAGCAACCTCACAGAAGTCCCAAGGAACGAACTGTGCTTAGGAAGCCACCATTTACTCTTTTTTTTTTCCAAGAGTTTTAGCAATTTGTTGCCAGTAACTACTTCTGCTTAACATTTTTATTTCCTGAAAGCTTGCCCAATTCTAAACCTTAGCTGTTCTCTAGCTACCTATCCTAGGAGAAGCAAATGAGGACTCGTCAACCCCTTGTGTTCCTACAAGGAGCAGAAGGGGCTACTTAGAACTCTTGCTCAGAAGCCCACTGCGTCAAAATCAGTCTTGAAAGGATTGTGTTGTTCATTACTTGTAAAAAGACATATTACAGGCTGGGTTAACATTCTGATATAAAAAAGACTTCTTTTTTTTTTTTTTTTTTTTTTTTTTGGTGCATGACTATCAAGGCAAGCAACCTTTTAGACTTCCTTGAGCAAGTGATTTGCATGAAGTTCATATTCTGTGGTTCTTTGTGTTAAGTGCTGAAAAGAGAGCCAGGTCTTTCAAGGCCAGATTTACCGCTGAGCTTTGTGAGGGAAATAATTATTTTCAGAATAAAGTGACTTTTATTTCAGATCCGTGTGTCTGCAGGGAGAATGGAACTGTTCCAAAGTAGTTTATTTTTCAATACCTATTCCCATCAACTTCTCCGTGAAAGCAGGCATCCGTTCTAGCATTCTTCAGGAGTGCTGCCACAGCCATTTAAACACTGCACTCATATTGTTCAGGGGACAGTTTTTAGAGCCAGTCAGCACTGTGGTAGACATGCAGAGCTGTGGGACAGAAGTTACAGGTATTTTTCCACAGACAAATTGGTATTTTACATAGCTTCAAGGGAAATAATTTTATTGCAAGTAATATGCAGAGATTTTTTAGGCTGTCATCATGAACTGAACTGCTAGGCAGAGGAACAGTTTGGCAGTAGGGCCTTAAACTTTTGAAAGTAATGTTGCAGCAAACCCATGGTATGTGCTGTTAATGTACAGGGGGAAAATAAACCTCTGCAATATTAACTGTACTTTTGGTTTCAATTATATCTATTAAGACCTGTAAGTAATGCATACTGTGAAGCTCTTCTTTCATCCCGTAACTGCTCATGCATCTTGTCTCTATAATCTGCATACACATTCAGGAAGCCTTTATCTTGTAAGAGTAGGCTTTTACAGTGGCAGGTATGAAATTTGTGCACGTAAAACGTGAAGTCTTTCCTTTGATGCCTTCCCCTTGAGAAGCAATGCCATTAAGCTGCTCCAGGTGAGCCTAAGTAGTGTTGGGTGCCATCTGGCTGGGTGTGAATTTTAGTCTACAGCACATTTGCTATAAATATTGGTTCAGGCACCTGTTGGGAAGACATAGAAATGATCTGAGAAAGATCTTTTCCCACAAAACAAAGTTTGAAGGGTATAAATGAGAGTTCACTGGTCTTTTTGTTTCCTAATAATATAATTAAATATTAAAACCACTGCTCAGTGTGCTCACTTTTCCTTTGGAACAGCAATTTGCATTTCCAGGCTTTAGTAAAGAGTAAGCTAATAGACAATGGAAAGAGACCAGAAAAAAAAAAGCATTTTAGGCCCTTGAATTTAGCAAATTGATTACCAGAGAATGTAACAGCAGAAGTAGTGGAAGTGAAGTGTCATTAACCAGTTCCATTGAGGTTGGACTTGTGTTTCCTGCCTTGACACGAGATGCTGTAAGCTGAGCATGGTGAATGTTGTGGGCTGCTCTGATCGGCCGCTGAAGCAGGCTGTGAGTCCTCGCAGCCTGAGGAGCGCTGCAGTTGTTTTCAACAGCAGGCTGTTAATCATTATGTACTCTTATCAGGTTTGAGTTTGGGAACCTGTAATTCATCAAACTGGTTTTATCTTCAGCTTTGTCTACCAGCTGGTCAGTCATCCCAACTGTCACACAGAAAACACAAGGTGGTTGGCTTGGCGTTTCTCAGCAACCTCCAGTCTCATTCTACAGATGCATGCTGTTGTGCCTGAGCTGCTAAATGTCTTTTAAATGGATGAAGGATGAACTTATATGTGTATCTGTGTACTTGGAGGAGAGAGAGAAATGACAGTTTACTGACCTCTGTGAAAATCTGTTTACTTAGTCAATCTTAGTATTAATAAAATTCAAGAAAATAGTTGGAAAAAACTGCTCACAGTTTTTCTGTAGGCTTTTTACTGCTGTACTTTTTCTGTGCTAAGTTACCCTCACCAGTACGGTCAACAGAAAACCAGAAGCCCACAAGATGTAATGCAGAATTATGGTTGATAGATGAACAGAAACTGCAAGTATGGTTCTTCCTTCATGACATCTTCTATACTCCATCAGTGGGAAAATGCCAGGCTGGTCTGCCAGGCTGCATTACATCTGCGCTACGTTTTAGAGAACTACAGCTGGAGTGTTGTGGACGGTTTTGATACTCAGTGTTAAAGAAGAGAGCTGATTAGCTTGCGAAGATTTTGAAGGATTGCTACAGTGAATAAAGGGCAGAGAAGGAAAAGCTCACTGGAAAACAGGGGGTTGTCTAGCAGACAAGGTTTGAAGTGATATTTGGGGTTGTGGTAAAAGAAGAAACAAAGTGTGAAGCATTATTCCGCAGTGAAGGAGAGAAAGTGTTGGCATACAGCTGAACTGTAAGCAGCAGGTAGACCTATGTGAAATGTTGCACAGGGATTACTCAACATCAAGATCAGAGGTAGTAATGAGGATTTGAGACATCTGCAGAAAGAAGCTGATGTTATTCCAGCAATCCATCACAGTTTCTCATTACACTTGTTAGAAACCTGTTCCCATCACTCTGAAATGAACCAGGTCTTTTCCAACCAGTGTCACTTTAGCAGGAGTTCACAATTACATTCATAAATTGTATTCCATCTTTGCTTGGCAGAACTCCTCTGGGTTGTCTGGCTTCTGCAAGCCTAAAATAATTAATTGGTTTCTTGCTTCCAAGTCTTCAGTCATGCTGAAATTCAGTTGATTTGTGATACCACTAGATACCGAAGTGCGAATCCATCTGCTCACCATGCAGAGAAGAAACAGAAGAAAGTACTAAGGTAAAAGCTTAGCAGCTGAAGGGGATTGGCAGCTGAAGCCTTCTTGGTGGTATTTCTTCTCAGGTTCATTTTTCCACGTGCATGAGTCCTTTTTAACATCCTTTCTTTGTAAGATTTTCAGCGCTGAAGAGAAGATAAACTGGAGGAGCAAACGAAGTAAAAATCTGGCACTTCAAAAGAAGAACGCTCCCCAAAAAAGCCCACAAAAGAACTCGTGATTCTATACAAGTAATTGAATTTACAAGATTTGTTTAGCAGTATAAATGGTTGTTGGCCATATTGGCTGGAAGCAGATGGTGATTGTCCCTCTGAAATCCGCTCCTGGATGTAGGTTTTGGAGACATTTCTTGGCAGCCAAGTTTGTTGTTTTTTTCATCTGAAAACGATTTGGTGAACTCCTCTCTCCTACTCATGCTACAGTAAGCTTATTGGATATTGTCACATCACACCTTGCTATGAAATTCTTAGTCCTGTGGCAGTCTCCTATCACCCATGCAGTTTGCTTGTGAAAGAAACATTTGTGTAAAGCAATAAGGACGCTTAAATCCAAGGACAAGGAGAAACAGATGCTTTAGTGCAGCCATTCCAGATTTCTTTCTGATTCGTATGGTTCCCAAATAGCTTGACATTAAATTGCTGATACATTTTTGTTTTGTTTTACTTCCTATATGTTGCCAAAGGAGATGGGAAGAAGGCTATGTTTTACTGAACATCTCCCCTGAGAATGTACGACAGCAGCAGCATTTAACAAGTTAAACTTATTTTTCTTCCAGCATCTGAGATGTAAATGTTGTAGGCTATCTGTGCAAAGGTCTAAGATAAAAGCACCTCTGAAGCACAATGTGATGCTTCTGCTCTGATATGCTGTTTTTAAAGTTATTGTCAAGGAGGATTTCAAGGGCATTTTCACTTCCATCCTTCGTAAGCCTCTCTGCATCTAAGTTAACTGTAGAGAAAAACTTTAACGGAATCACAGATAACTCTACCTTGCATTGCTTTTTCCATAGCTCCTACCTTTTAATGTGGTAGCATTTTAGGAATTCTCGTAATTTTTTTACTCATTACTCAATAACTCATGCCCTATCAGTGCAAATTAACCTTCTAAGTATAGGTGAGTCCTTTCCTTAACCTCCTAAGTTGCATGAAATCCAGATATGAATGAGTCAATATGTTCTGCTACTTTCATTACTAAGTATGGTAGTTGTGCAGTTTAGTTTTCTATGTGGTAATTCTTTGCAAACGGTGTGGCTTTTTAGGAACGGACAAGGTGTGACCAACCTTATTAATGGCCTGTTATTGCAGTAATAATAATGAATAGCAATTGTAGCTTATCTTCAACTGTTTTATGAATACAGAAAGTAAATGGAAGGTTTTGGCACTGATTGGTCGTGGATTTTACAGAACAATGGCATATACTTTAGTGGAGTAAGGAGTAGAAAGGCAGGTTTTAATTAAAATTCTCCCTGCTATTCCAGGGAAAGTTACGTCTCTAATAGTTTAGCATCCGGCACAGAAAAAGCTTGATGTGAAAACAAACCAGAAAGCAGCACTGCCTTAGGAATGCTGTGAAAGCTGAGGTTCACCTATATTACACAGGCAGAAGTTATATACCACTGTACAGTGTAATCAAGATTGATGGACATTTATGTGCCAGTATAACTGGAGGTAAGTTGAGAACACTTGTGTGTGCAGTGCATCTAGAGATTGGGAAAAGGCAACCTTGTAGCATGCTTTTTGTATGTTGCAAAATGCAATCTTAGAACCACTGAAAGGGTTCATTCAACCAACTGTTGAAGTGAACTAAGCCAGCAGGATGTGTCTTTAATGATAGTTCATGTTTCAAACTGAGAAAACTTGTGGAGCTCATTTGAAAACAAATTCCTGCTCTAAGCCCCCAAAATTTAGCATGAGGCCCAACTTTTCTGTCCAGTAAATCTTTTCCACCTGGACTAGAATGCGTGCAAAACTGACTTCTTTCTTACTCTTCTCCCTTTCCATTTTCAGTAAAAACAGACAAGCTTAGCTCCAACAAAGGAAGATGAGCAAGTGTAAACACCCCTAGGCACATTCTGGCAAGCGGGCTTTTTGATTTGAAAGATAATCAGATGGTAGGAGTTTGGGTAAAAGTGAAGTCCTGTAAATTAAGAAGATAATGATTTTTAAAAACAATCATGGGCTATAACTAGCATGCACTGACTGTAGAATGTTACCAGAATTTTGTCTTAATTGTTTGCTGGTGTTGAAATTAGTAGAGGAAGACATTAATGGAGTTTCAAATGGTCAGCTTTAAGCTGGAATTCTTCCTTTATCTGTTGTGCATACTAAAAGTGCTGCCTATACTAACGAATGTGCATGTTAAACCCTCTGACCTCAGTGCTACGGATGACTAGCCACAGTTTGAGACACTGGAAAATTACAGAGACAAAAGAAAGCTGAAGAAACTGCTGTTCTCATTCTCCATGGCCTGAATTCTGCTGCATGCAAGGCCTTGTCATTTTTTAATTCTTCCTGTAAAGACAGTCATTTCAGTACAAAGAGGAGCACCTTTATGCTGTATGTGGCAATATAGTGGGGAACAGTAACCTGTTGAGATCAGGTGGCACTAAGAAAATGAAATCATTTTATTCTTAAAAGAGGGTTGCCTAGGTTTGTGCACCCAAGCAATAGTGTGAGTATAACAGCACGTTCTGATTGTTTTTTTCCCAAGCTTACTGAGTATCTGTTACTGTCATTGCTTTCAGTGACAATTGATTCTCATGGCTGTGTGCATTTTGAATTCCAAACTGAGATGTTTTGTTCTGGAACTTTGTCTGAGTTGCCCCAATCTTAATGCATTTTCATCGTTCCACTTGAGTCTTCCTTGCAGAAAACATTCCTGCAAAATAGGGGATCTATCCAGAATGAAAATTGAGATTATTTTTTCCCCAGTGCATTATCAGATTTCCGTTTTCTGTCCTTGCAGTGGAAGATAGAGGCACCGAGCTTTTCATTTTTGCAAGTGTGCGGTAATGCCATTGCTTAGGGGCATGTTGTAGATAGCTGAGCACCTCCTTGTTCACTGCATTCCTACAGCAGAGAGACATCCACTCCAAGTGTGAGCTTTGGTCTGGCGTTTAAATATAGCACAGATATTCAGAAGGGTTCTCCTCTTCTCATGCCCTCCTACCCTCGAGCAATCCTCTTGGATGGTGTTACTTTCCAGATGTTCTGTGAGAAGCACAGAGAAATCGCTGAGGTTTGCACAATGGGAGATAAGCTGGTTTTTTTCCTATTAGCTCTGACAGGCAACCTGATGTACGAGATCACAGCATTAGTGCCACGCTGGTTTGGCATTGAAACTGCCATGAAAGAGGAGGGGCAAATAATGTATCAATACCAGAAATAACTGATGTGGCAGTCTTGTTCTGTAAGCCTTTTTTGATCACTGCTCTTATCTGTGCAACAGTAACCAATGGTGTAAAGACTGCAAGGAGTGGAAAACTTGGATACTCTGTGTAGGTCATTTCACATTCTGTGTTTGCAACTGAATTTAATTTTGCAGCTCAATATAAATTTGAGGGTTTATTTATGCCAGTCCTGAGCTTCTAACGCATGAGTCCAAACCTTAGCAGTTCATTGGCAGGCTGCAAGAACAGCAAGTTGTTCTGCTGTCACTGAGGTCTTCCAAAGAAGGAGTGGAATACTAATGGTGGAAACAGGACAAATCCCTTTTTGCAGCTGAGGTGTTATTGGGTTTCCTTTCTGGCAAATTGACTCTTTGAAAAACTAGACGTTTTGCTTTTGGAATAGATAATATAGCCTGATTGTTGAAAAAAAAATTCTAAAATAAAACTCCTGCTGTTTGGTTTGTTCTTCCCTGCAGTTTGGAAGGTGTAATGGAGAACCTGCTGACCTAAACCATGCTGGCTCTTCCCTTTTGCTGTCTCATGAGCTTGTACAGAGGCTGAATTGCTTCTTTGATACTCTTGACTTTTCTCTGGGTGTACCTACTTTGCTAAGGTCATTGAAGAAGTGATAATTCCACAGCACTGCAGTCTGAGTTGATATACAACACACTCATTCATTTTTGCCACCTTTTATCCGCTGCCAAGGTGTGCAAGGTGAACAAATAAACCTTTGCATTCTAATTTCAACCATAGTTAAAACAGGTAAGATATCAAATAGGGAATGAGAACAGAGGAAGTGTCCTGACTTGCTGGTGTAGATTTTTAGCATAATAAGAAATGAAAAATAGATGACTGACTGTTTTATTATGGCTATTGTGGTAGAAATAGACATTCCAGACTTTGGCAAGGTCGGTACTGTCTAGAAAAAGGAAAGTAAAAGGGTAAAGAAGTTGAGAGAAATTAACAAGTGGGCTGTTACAGATGGAATTAATAAGGACCTGTGTCAATGATAAGATATGTGATTTGGCTGGCACAGTGGGCCTTCTGCAAAGAATCCTTCTGGTTTCTTACGGGCTTTCGAGATTTCCATTGATTACCATTAGAATTTTCACTTTACATCAGTTGGAAACATGGAGGAGTTTTTATGCTCATAGAATGCTTTTTCAGAAAAAAAAAAAATAATAATAAAAAAGAGTTCTACACATGAATTCAGTATTATTTTCACTTCTCTCATTTCCAAAGTTTCAGTACTTTCCAGTTGAAGTGGCCACATAAGTCAGATGAGTGCTTCTGCCTTTGGGTTTGGCCCTGAAAAATGTTGAGCACCATTAATTTCAATTGACTCCAAGTGGGAGCAGAGACAACACAGGATCTTGCAATTTCTGGTCTTTAATTGGAAATGAATGCAGTGCTTCTGATGTTGAGTGCTTGGGGGTACATTTCTTTTTATAGAGTCGATAATTACTTGATTCATTAAAAGTAGTGCTGTATTGCTGTAAGTGCAAGTTAAGTCTTCATTTCAAACATGTTGCTGAACTTCCCAAAAGCATACTGTTTAATGACACTCAACTCATGTATCATTTAACCTAATGATCGAATGATTTCACAGGAGCTTCCCACCCTTCTATAAACTGTTTGGCTAAGCAGCTCTAATACTACTATACGCATACTTGATATACTGTAAAACAGCAATTCTTTTTTATGTAATTTCTTCATAGAGTGAAAATGTTAGAGACTGATTTATTTGGAAGATGATGGTGAAAGGCCATCTTCCTTCTCTTCTTGTAGGTTTTTTATAAATTTGAAACACTACTCCCCTCTAGCTGCTGTTCTGTCTCTGTTTCCTTGTTCTTGCAAGAAAGGGTCCTGCAGGACTTCTCATTTACTTCTCACTTTGATACTAGGTCCTTCCCCCCACAGCACTGTCTTGCCACCTACTGTGTCTGCTCTTATTTCAGTTATGCAGCTTTCAGTGTTAAACTGACATAACTCCCAACTGGTTCGTTTTTGACCAAGCGGTCTGTATGTATAGCAACAGGTGTGTTACTTGGTGTATTGATAATTCCATACTGTAACCCTCTAACAAAACTTATAGAAGCATCACAGCATAGAAATTATCTCATAGTCTGAAATACGCCATTGCATTGCATTTGCTTGGTTGAGTACCTTTAAAGCCATTTTTGCAGCGATGAGAAGCCACGAACAATCCTAGGTTTTGTAGAAATGAGTGTGTTAGGTTAACTCATGCAGCATGCAGAGCTCCCAGTTGGCACTGGTGATCTGAATTTCCATGCCCCTTGAGTGATTGTTGTCGGAGCAATGCCAATGTGATCTGCAACAGTAAAAACTGGTCATGCAAACACTGTTCAGCAGAAAATAGCTGTGGTAGTACAGGTAGTCTCGTGTAGTTGGCATTTAGATCATTTCTACCCTGCTGCACAAGTGTTTTTTACCATCTCTTATATTGTTCTAAGTGAAAGGCAGAACTTTCATTTGAGCTCAGCCATTGGATCAGTTCATGCAGTTGGTCTGATTTATCTTCTGCTAGCTCAGCTGCGTACTAACCTTTCAATCGCAAACAAAATGTGCTTAGAGTAAGTCTAAAGATTACTCTATAAAAGAATAATATGTGGTTGTAAATTTACAGCAGGTGAAGGAAGTTACGCCTTAGTAGTGCTGTGGAAGTGATAGAGCAGTAAGTAGTGTGAATCAAAACTCATAGGTTAGTTTCTGGATTTCTCTGCTACTAAAAATTGTCCAAAGACATAATGAAGGCTGCACACAATAATATTAGTGTGGGAGTCCGTTCATCACATGGTCATTAGATTGAATATGATTCATATTGCTGCTATCCCCAAGTGCTGTAGTTGCCTGGTGAGTTTAAAAATACTGAGCAAATTACTCTTTTCATTTGCTGTCTTGGTGAAGGCTTCGAGATATTGATACGTACATTTTAAGCACCGTCTAAATATGTATCATGTTTCCCTCTCACACATTTGATCTCCCTGGATTAATGACAGTGCAGTATGCTGCATGCTCCCTTTCTCATGCTGATGTTTAACTGGGGGTTTGTGAAGACCTCTCTCCCTTCTGTACTTCCTTAAAGCGTTTCCAGATGACTTTGCTGTTACGTAGCACCATAGCCTCGTGGTATGACTTTATCCCAGAGGTCAGAGGAGTAAGCTTGACTGATAAGCCTTTTAAGCTTGAAAGCACTTTCCTCCCTGCTGGGAAGCCACATGATTACATTTGTGAGAAAGATTTTTTGGCCTTGAGGAGTTGTGTGTTTGAGAATCATGGCGTTGGAGTTCACTTGTGGACCGGGCATGCCTCCTCCCCTGCAAGCCCCATGGAGGTGTGTGTGACCAGGTAATAATACTGTCCACTGCTGTGGACAAGGAGAGCGGTACCAGTGTCTGCTTATGCTCAGTGTGCTGGCTTTGATCTGGTGAGTGGAAAGGAAAGGTTACTGGCACCTGCAGCATCCCACTCCCTGGGATCAGTGGAGCAAGGGAGCCCAGCTCTTTTTCAGCCATGCCCTGGAAGAGCCAACATTTTTAATGCTGCTGCAGCCCTAAGCTTCCCAAGCTGAAGGTTTGGTTTGTAGGGGCAGGCACAGTGCCTCTCAACAGCACGTAACCCTGTCATACTGCCCTGCATGGTTATGTTAAACTCAAAACTACATGCTTTTGTCAGTTCTGTTTGCACAAAGAATATGCAGGAAGGGCTGCTTCTGCTTTTGGTACGAGGCATTGGACTGTGGGGGCATGCGACCTCGGTGAGGCCGTGGCCTCCCTAGTTCTCCTGCAGGGTTATTGGACACGGTGGTGTTGGGTTGATGGCTGCACTAGATAATCGTAGTGGTCTTTTCCAATGTTGATGACTTTATGATTCTATGATTTTCCCCCGGGAGAACAGGTTTTCTTCACCAGTGGAGGCACATGTTGCAACTACACCCAGCATGAGTCAGAGCTCATGTTCTTGCATCCTTATCAAAAGATTCCTTGTGTTGACCTCTACTGCTCAGGAACACAGAAAGTTAAACAGGGGTGGCCCAGCCATTTTAGTGCTTCAGTGGCAGTCGGTGCTGCTGGTCAGAAAAACAACGCATGAAGCCATAGTCAGATTAATTTTATTTACCTGAAGTAGGTAAGTGTTTGCTCAACTGCCCAGAGCCTGTAAGAACAGGAACGGGATGCAGAAAACATTCTCCTCATAGCAGGAGTGCTTCACATGGTTGTGAGGGAGGAGAGGAGCTGCACTGCCTTCTGCAAAGGGCCTGGCCTTAAAGGCAGGGATTTTTAAACTCTTCCCAGCACAGCGTACTGTGTTTTAATATTTTCCCTCCTCCTCTGCTGTCAGACTTCAGCTGATTTTGTTTGTTTTTGGAGAACAGAGAGATTTTGGTGTCTCTTTCACTTCTGTTTGAATTTGTTCCCTCACCTTGCTCACTTCCAACTTAGAATTTGCAAAGGTATTTGTATATAGTTGCTGTGAAACACTTCTTTTGACGAGAGGTGCTTGTTCTGTGTATTTGAACTACACAGAATAAGTAATTACATAAATATGCCTTCACGACAGTCTGCAAACCATGTTTTACACTGAGGTATTTTCTTTTGATCTCTCAGTTACGGCAGATCTTGGATAAGACCCAAATTTCTGTATTCTTTTTCAAGGATGCTTTACTCAGTCCTTTCTTGTTAGACTCCTTGTTAGGAAGTAAGGGTGGGGGCTACAGATAAGATGCTGTTTGACAAAACTTAAAGTTTTGTCTTTTTTCAAAATTTTTTAGGTTTGAATGATTAAAACCAAGTCCAACACTGCAAAGGCTGACCTACATCCGGTTCATCATGTTGTGTGGATTGCAAATTCATCTTCATGAATGCGACTTCTTAAGCAACTTCTTATTTTATTCCACCATTATGGCTTAGTGCATGAACTTTAAAGACTTTGCAGAGTCTGTATAAATCCCATTAAAAAGAAAACAAAAATTAAAACATAATTACTGGCCTTACTGATCATGGAAAAAAACCTCGAATATAAAAACTGCATTGGTTTTCCTACATCAGCAGCCAGAACAGTTGCTTAGTTTATACAGAAGGCAGATTGGATGTAAAAAGATGGCAAGGAAGCAATGTATGTGGAGAAAGGTACCACCTCTCCCATAAATGTTTTTCAGATATTTCTGAATTGTGTGCGATCAGCCTTTTCAAGTGAGATGCTGGTAAGAAAGACACCCAATTCATAGCAATTACTTCTTACCTGCCCCTGAGATTTTCTTCCATCTGCCTACACTTCTGCCAGTACTCCTGATTCTTCCTATTTTGGTAACTCCTCTGCATTTTCTTTCAGAAAAGTCCTTTGTGGGAAAAAAAGAGAAATCAGAAGCTCTTGGCTGGTACCATAAAGGAAAATCTTATTGATTCATCATATTCTCCTTCCTTCTCTTGTGATGCTATGGAAGTTTATATGTGGTAGACCGTTAAAATCATGTACTCTGCTTTTATGAAGTGTGCTTGCATTTGTTGTCACTATTGGACACTGAAACTGTATTGCAAATTCTAATACTTTTTTTGGATTTTTCAAAATAAAGGCATTTTTAGCTTTCTGTTGGTGTTTTTTTTTCTTTTTTTTTCTTTTTTTTTTTCTTTTTGTCTAAATGCGCAGGGGATCAAATAGATGCAGCTGAATTTGTTGTTTTTTTTTTTTTTTTTACAGATCATCATCAAACAAGCAACTACTTTTCTAGTCAGTCTGGAGAAATCTGTGTGACATGTTCAGTCTGGAGAAGAAGAGGTTCAGGGTAGACCTTATCACTCTCTATAACTACCTGAAAGGAGGTTGTAGTGAGCTGGGGGTCAGCCTCTTCTCTCGTGTAGCTAGTGATAGGACTAGAGGGAATGGCCTCAAGTTGAGCCTAGGGGTATTGAGGTTGGATGCTAGAAATAGTATTTCTCTGAAAGAGTGGTCAAGCACTGGAATGGGCTGCTCCAGGTGGTGGTGGAGTCACCGACCCTGGAGGTGTTCAAGGAACGTTTAGATGTTGTACTAAGAATGTTTAGTGAGATTTATTGGTGATATGCAGATGGATATCTTGGAGGTCTGGATGATCTTGGAGGTCTTTTCCAACCTTGGTGATTCTGTGATTCTATGTAAAATATTCTGTGCTCATATAAAGGACTTTTTGAAATACAGTGACTTAAACTTTTCATGATGCATTTGCATCGGTGTCTTTATCTTCTTAAAAAGTGTCAGTACGTTTTCAATTTGTATCTCATGTTTTTATATGACTTGTTATGAAGTGTTTTCATTTCTTTCATTTAAACTTCACAACCTCCATTTTCTGGCTTTTGCTGTGAAGGTAGAAAATGCATGTCCTGGGAAAGTCTGAATAATCACTTAATCTTGAAAAACTCTCTGGATTGTAATCTATTTTTTGTCGTTTTAGAGCTACCAACTACCTGCTTACATTTTCCCTTACAGGCTTCTGTGCTGGCTAAATAGAAGAAATCAGCTTTTCACAGCAGGCTGCTGTTTACCAGTGATAAGGTGCTTCTTATTTCAGTGGGAGAAGGAAATCTTGCTTCCTATGCTATTGCATTTCCATGGAACTGATTTTCAGTCGAAGTAGTGGGGTAGTGAGTCCCCATGACAAGCATCTCTGTGATGTTTTATCTGCTAGCTGATATTGCCTGTGTGAATAGACCAAGAAAAAGCTGAGCTCAGGTGGCATCATTTGAGTTGCCTCTGGTGCTGAGAGCACTGCTGTGTTCAGAACTGAAGGTCATCTTGATTAGTAATTGCCTATTAGCATTTAAGGTAGTAATACACGCTGTATGTGCGTGGGGATCCAGGTACCTCTTGGAAAGATGTTCCACCAGAAGTCTTTGATTGCTCTTCTCCTGTTCCTGGATGCCTGGAAAATCCCCAGTGCTCTCCTTACCCTGTGAGAAATAAGGACACATCTCTCGTTCTCTTTCCCGCCCCCAGCTTTTATGGATGGCTGCTTGCAGTTGCTGATGGTGAAAGTCACAGCAGATGAATAAGGCTGAAGGGAAGTCGCTCAGCTTTCCAATGCAAGGAAAGGCGAGCCGCTCTTTGAAGTTGAGCTCTGAGTGGGCATCTGCACAGGCTAACAGGGCTGCGAGTTGTTCTCCCTGGGACACATTCCCCATGCCATTAAGCTCCGCAAGGGCTGTGCGATGCTGGATCACATGCTACAGCATGCTGCTGATCAGGGCCTGCCACTCTTAGCTGTGAGTTGGCTGCCATCATAAAGCTCTCTCAGAAATCCTTTCAACTCTGTGATAGACGTTCATTTTCTGTTACAGCATTTATTCTGGCAGGTCAGTTACTTTGTGGAACTTTCTGGTGGGTCAGGTGTCCTAACAGAAAGAAAGCTCCTTGCTTAATTGTCCTGAGAAGCCCAGGGCATTTGGCAGAAACCCAACCTGTGGTTGTTTTCAATAACATGTTAACTTGAGTCGCTTCATTCTTTGCTGGTTGCTGCTGCTCAGACAGGGAGGCTGGGAGCATCCCAGGACAAGTAAGTCAGAAGCAAATGAACACTTAAAGTATGTGGGGATACCTGGTGACCTCCTACATGTCTCAAACATAACGGTAAAAAAAGGTGAAGCCAGATTTGGAATTAAAGCCTGTATGTTACCTGCAAGCTGTTAATTATTCTGGGTGTGGACGGAGTGTGTAAATAGGACATGAATCTGGATGAGAACATAGGACATGCTTTTGATGGAAGTAATAGCGTGGTGAAATTGTATGTTTGCCACACTGGATGCCCAGCTAAAGCAGCCATTCCTAATGCCTTTCTGCTAGGAAGATGCCTCCATCTGCCCTCTCTTCAGCACGGCTCTGCAGGGATGGAGCTGTGGCACTGTGTACTCCTGCAACAGGGCTTTTCCCACCAGAGAGAGGTTGGCTTTCACAGAACACTGGATATTTTTACCTTCTGCTGCTGAAATGAGCCCAAAGCTGGAGTGGTATTTCAAGCCCTGAGTGGATCAGTGCCAATCCTGGGCCACCTGATCAACTCTTATTTAGGTCAGACCTCCTTAGGGTAACCCACAGAGAACAGCATCTTAGGTCCTGCTGCAACATAGTCCAGCTCCCTGAGCAGAGTAAGCCAACCCTCTGTAAACAGCCTAATTAAAGGGTTTTTTAGTAGGCCTGACAGCAGACAGATGATTTTTTCTTTAATGAGCAGACGGCTCTCATGCTGAATCCATGCTTTCTTCCTTCTTAGCAAGATAAAGACTACCTCCTGTTCCACACAGTTACCCTTTGCTTGCTCACAAGTACTGTAAGGACTTTGGAGGAACAAGGGGTGCTTTGCAGTGCAACCTTATCTCTAACTGCAGCTCTGCCTCTTTCCCAGCCTGAAAGCTGCGGGAACTGAGCAAGAGCAGGGTAGGCAAACACTGCTAGAAGCATCAGGAATTAACTGCAGCCTCTGTCACTGGAGTACCTACTTGCTGCACGTCGTCCTGCTTTGAAGATGATGAATTTTCAAGAGCTTGAGCCAAATTTCCCAGACCCAAGCACCAGGGAGCAATACATTTGCTGTGAACGGTGAGGGCACCCTCTTCCTGACTGGAACAGATTGAGCTGCTTATGAGTACAGAGCTTCTATTGTTCTGCCCTGAGAGATTGTGCTGAAGCTTTGAAGCAGCTTTTGCGTGTAGGTGTCAGTTTTCTAAGCAGTTTGTTTTTTTTTTTTTCCCTTTACTTGTTTGGGGTTTTTTTGTTACTTTTTTTTTAAGAAAAAGAGCAAACCCTGCTACCTTCCCTTCCCAGCCTTTTCTTTGCAGTGACTGACTTGGTAACTGTTTATTTTATGATGTGTTGTTTAGGCTTCCCTGTTTTTCTTCAGCCTGGCTATTTAACAACTTCTTTATTGGATGGAAATCAGGGTATACCCAGTGACTTAGTGCAGGAACTTCACCATTATAGTTGACGGTGATTTGTAATGTTACATTATGCAGTATATTGTATGGGATATATGATAAACCATTGTGCTCATCCAGTACTTGTGTTTTTAAAGTCCTTTTTGAAATCAAAATGTTAATAAAATGGCTGCAGTATAATATGCATGCTGGAGTCAAAGGACTTGCGGTCCGCTGTACTGCCAGTGTGCCTCAGCCATGCAGTGCAACTCCTGGGCTGCTGGAACCCACCTCCTATCTATAGGGTCAAAGTCTGAGTCTAATGAAGAGGTGTCATCATGCTCAGCCTTTGCATAAATCTCAGTCAAGTGCTAGAGGAAGCAAACAAAAAAAAATTAATCTAGATGCTCAAGTCAGATTTAATTGTGCTGTAAAGTTTCAGGGCTGGTGCAATTAATCTAGGAAAACCAATAATCCCGTTCCTGTGGGACTTTCCCAGTCTGCTGGCCTGCACCTGACTCATGTTGTATGGAGAACAGAAATCTTGGAATGTTTGAAAACATCCAGATTAAACCAGTGTTTGAGAAAGGCTGAGATAACAATTATCTTCTTCTTCACCATGTCATAATTTCTTGTTATCTCTTTCAAATTGTAAGATCCTACCCAAAGTGGCATAGAGAAACATCTGATTACAGACAAAGACCAATACAATAAGTTGCTGGGGGGTTAGTGTAGAAAAGAGCCCAGCAGATCATGCATTGCTACTCTTATCCCTTTCAGAAGGGCCATAGGGATGGTTAGAGGGCTGGAGCACCTCCCCTATGAAGACAGGCTGAGGGAGCTGGGCTTGTTCAGCCTGGAGAAAAGAAGGCTGTGGGGTGACCTCATTGCAGCCTTTCAGTACCCAAAGGGAGCCTACAAACAGGAGGGGAATCAACTCTTTGAAAGGGTTGATAACTGCAGGACAAGGGGAAATGGTTTTAAGTTGAGGGAGGGAAGATTTAGGTTGGATGTCAGGGGGAAATTCTTTACAGAGAGAGTGGTGAGGTGCTGGAACAGGCTGCCCAGAGAGGCTGTGGATGCCCCGTCCCTGGAGGTGTTCAAGGCCAGGTTGGATGGGGCCCTGGGCAGCCTGGTCTAGTATGAAATGGGGAGGTTGTTGGCCCTGCATGTGGCAGGAGAGATTCATGATCCTTGAGGTCCCTTCCAAGCCATTCCACGATTCTATGACGAGGCAGATCTAGAGTGAGTTAGAGCAAGCATGAAAAGAGCGACCTTTCTTTCTCCAGAGAGCCTGTGGGATGGTTGAGCATTGGAAGAGCCTCTGAGCAGCAAATGGCATGAGGCAGGTATCAAAGGACATGATGTTGCTGTTCTCAAACACCAGAAAGAAAGGTTTAGACACTTAAAAAGAAAAAAGTCATTCTCATTGTGTCTCTTTTCAGCCATTTTTGGGTTGCATATCAATCAGGAGTTTTAATCTTCCATATGAAACTCTAGACTCTGGGATTTGTTCTTATTTTGAACGAACTGTCAATGTATTGGACATGGGATTCCAGATTTCATAGTTCCAGGAAAAACATCAGGATGGGTGAGAGATGTCAGAGTGGGATAGTATTCATCAGTGGGGAGAAGAGGAGGCAGCAAAGGAGGAAAGGAGCGGAAGAAAATGTGAAGCCATCTGAAATACAGTACAGAAACTGAAGAGAATTTATAGGTAGTAAAACCAGGAAGAAAGAAGAATGCACACCAGTGAAGGGTGTTGAAATAACAGCATTGGAAATGAGACTGTTCACCACTTTCAGATGTAAAGGTTTTGTTTTGTTTTGTTTTGTTCAATAAATTATTCAGTAACCTCTTAAGAGCTTTAATGAACCAGTACTGCGGTGGCAAATTTAAGTTTGTTATCATCTCTTTTAATCTCTGCTAATTTGCTGTTGCAGGAAGTATAAGTTGTCCTTGAGCTGGAGCTCTTGCACACTGGTTGCGGTGCCAAGTGTTTAACTGCCGGGATGTGAGACAGGCGACAGTGGTGGAAAGGGAAGATCTTACAGTATGCTTTTAAAGGGGAGTTCAGAGGTTTGGTGTGGGGCAGACCTAATTATTTGTCTCTGCTGTTACATGAGAAAAGAGGCTTGGAATTGGGGAGAAAGTTGATTGAACTGTTTGGAAACAATAGTCCACAACCCAGCAGAAATAAAACAGTGGGTGCCAGTGCATGTGTCTGCCATTTTGCACATTTAGTTGGGCACGTGTGCCCAGAGAAATGTGATCTGGAGAATGGAAGTGGCTGTCCTGGATTGGAGAGGTGTAACTGGGCTTGGCAACTGTCCCCAAATGATGACCTGGTTGTGGGGGAATGCAGTAGCTTCTAGGATGCAGGGAGAGCTGATCAAAGGACAGAGAGAGAAAGTGTTTTCTGCAGATGTGCTTAGCTTTTTGTCCCTGGAGCTTACTTGAGAGAGCCTTGTCTGCTTCACATTGTAGAATGTATAAATCTAGATTTGCTAAAAATGCACTTCTTAAATTGCTCCTTCGTTCTTTAATCTGGCTGATATTGTGTAGGTTTCAAAACATCTCCATAAACAATCTGTTAAACTGTAATAAAAGAGAATTTCATAGTGTTTGAGTCTCTCTTCCCTGTCTCTGTCAGAGAATGTGGATGAAGACTCTCCAGTGAGCTGTGATGAAACCAGGTGGCAAGGTGGAAAGGGGAGAACCAGGGTGCTGGCAATAGAGATGCTTGGCAATATGTACCTGAAATAAAGAAACAGAAGCATGGAGAAAAAAAAGTGGTTATTCTGAGTATGTCTGAAGTCTCAATTTTGTATTTGATGTATCAGAATTCTTAATTTTTCAGATTACATGGAATTTACGTCAAGTGACCTTATAGAACACATTGCTACTTTTTCTTTTTCCATAGGAAAAGGAAGGCAAGATTTCAGTGTTCCCAATATGCCATTCACAAAATCTGTGTAAATATTTGTCTACCTTTTAGTTGACCATTCAGAATAGTGAGTACTTTTAGGAAAAAGTTGAGCATACTCCAGACTCAGAAATGTTCTCATTTCTACATAACATGGCATATAAGCCTCTTTGCACCCTATCCAATTTGAGATTGTAGCAAGGTGGGGGTTGTTCTCTTCTTCCTGGTAACAAGCAATAGGATGAGAGGAAATGACCTGAAGATGCACCAGGGGAAGTTTGGATTGGATTTTGGGAATAATTTATTTTCAGAAAGAGTGGTGAGGAGTTGGAGCAGCCTGCTCAACAGAGTGGTGGAGTCACTGTCACTGAAGGTGGTCAAGAAACCAATAGATGTGGCACTGGGAACATGGTTAGTGGGAATGGTGGTGATGGGTTGACAGTTGGACTAAATGATCTTAGTGGTCTTTTCCAACCTTCATGATTCTATGATTCTATCTTAGTGAGATATTTAATGGTAAACATAAATATTTTCTCCTGACAGTTGAATGAGGAATAAGGTTATGTCATTCATTATGTTAAATTTAACATTAGAGAAATTAACCTGATGCTTTTTAAGATGAGTATGTGGTGGTTCTCATCGTGCCTAATTCAGTCCTTGGCATTGTAGGTTCTTATGAATGCTTAAAAGAGAAAGGAAAACAAGCCCATAATAATGAAGTGTGAACAGCTTCCCTCCAGCACATCAGCTGGGCTCCCTGTGAGGTGAGAGAAGCAAGACACAGCTGGGAATGTTACTTCATTGGTTGGTGGCAGTTCTGAACGTCACAAGGCTCGCTAGTGCAAATTTAAGGGCTTGGTGCCCAAAGAATTATAAAATGTGGCTCCATTTCCCTCCCCCTTGTAATTGCAGAATAACACAGGAATTTTGTTTTTTGTGTGCTGTAGCTTTCTTGATGAATTAATAGATGTGCAGACAAATGCTAGGCTGCTTGTGGTTGCTCTGCAATAGGAAAATAAGGCGTAGCCCTGCAATTAATTAGCAGTTTGCAGTCCCTATTATCCAAGTTTGTGTTGATAAAGATTTTGCACATTTCTTTTCCTTTTTTGTTCCCTTTTTTAGGAGAGTAGAGAAGAGAGAAAAGAAGACTTGTGAACTCCGTTAAGAGTAGGGTCTTTGTAGGAAAATACATCTGCTCCAGTAACATTACACATTTTTGCAACTGAACACGCAGTAGGCTTTGTCTGATAAAAATCACTGGAAGGAGTGTATCAAATTATACAGAGTATATGCTGAACTACTTGCGCTTATTTTTCTGGCCTCCATATAAATCTCTCTTCAGACTGATAAACTCACCCAAAAACTATTTGTAGAGAAGTCAGGTGAGAGGGTTGTATAGTGAAGTGGGGAGGGCGTTTGCATCTGGGACAAGAGGATGTACACAGAAAAATGGGGAAAATACCACCTGGGCATCTTGGAAGTATCTCTTCCAATGAAAGTCTTGCCACTGCCCGAACGAAGCTATATTATGCAGAAGAAAAGTAGTTTTGCCATTGTGTAAAAATGTATGGTTTGGAGAGGGAGGCTTTCTTCTGACAGATTGCTTCTTCTTACTTAGTTAAGCACTGAGCAGTCTTTCTCTTGTTTTGTTTACCTCAGAAAAGACCAGACTGTTTAATCCCACTCAGAAGAGCATTAACATTTCTGCAAGTTCATTGAGGGCAGGATGTAATCTATCAGGAAAAGAGCGTTCTAGTTAATGTTCTCGCTGTCCTTCTGAGAAGCTAAAGATTTGGAAAGTTATGAATGAAGGTGAACACTCAGGAAGATTCATTTGATAGAATGTGCAGGCAAACCCCAGGACTTTGGGCAAGCCTACTGGTAGGGGCAGCACTTCAGGCTTGGGAGGTACTGGTACAGCAGCATCTCTTAACTCTAATCTGTAGGGCAGGTAAAATCAATGCTGGTCATCCTTCTGCTGAAGAAACTATTGTCACAACCCCCAAGTGTTCTTGGGGTTGAGGTTGAATGAAGGAAATTTCAACTGTGACCCTTTCCTGTTGCTAGGTTGGTTTCAGGGCAACTGTCAAATGCAGAGACCTTCTGTTTTGCCACAGGTGTGGGACGTTTGGGTGCCTGGCATTCCAGCACAGCTCTCGTGGGTATTCAAAGGATGGTACACCAACAAGCCGCAGTCCCTTTGGGGACTTATTAATGCAAGCTTCTCTGTGACTGAAGTGACTTTTAATGGGATACAGCAGTGTCATCGCAGGAGGAGGGAGAGTTTGTAATATGGGTATCTCCTAAGGGATTTTGAACAATATCTCAGTTTGATTTTGCATGCTTGCCTGGGTATATGCAAATGAAACTTCAAAATAATTTCAGTATGTGCTCCTTTCTACTGCCAAAATATCTGATGCTGCAGCAGATTCCACAGTCACAAAGCTAAATCATACATTAGTTTCAGACTATAGGATACTGAAGTCATTAAGTCCTTCCAGAAAACAATATTGGACTCAAAGGGAAAATGATCATATGATAATCATTTTTTCTCTGTTCAATGTCTGAAGCTCTCAATCATTTTTTTGGATGTTATCTGGTGGTAGGGAGTGCATGCGTGTTTCTGTTAATTCTTTTATTGAGAAGCACTTTGGTTCACTGGGATCAAGCTTTCACAAAGGTGATTAATTAAGAAATAATCTGAAATAATTGGATTAAGACGTCTAAAAGAATCTTTCCTTTCCTAAATTCAAACATAAATGCATTGCAGGATTAAGGCTGCAGCCATGTTCTGGACACTGATACAGATTTATTATGCCACAAACTGGACTTTCTCAGTAGTTCTTCCTGGAATAGTTCTGACTTTAGACTGTACTTTGTCTAGATTTTTAGCCTCTTCTCAGTAGTGCGACATCAGCTGAACCTTTGCAAAGAAGTACATGCACAGCCATAAAATGAGGAACCAGTGTTTTGCTTTTCTCCTGTTCAGAGGTTTTCCTAAACTAATGTGGATAAAACTTTAGTAAGAACGTCTACTTGGTGTAGAATGTGATGTAGCAAAAATGTGAAAGTAACTAAAAACAGTGTTTAATAGTAGAAAATAAATGACAAGCCCAACTGTAGGTTGCACTGTCTACTTTTCCTATGGCATGTAGCAAGTTTTTCTAGCATTGACTACTTAAGATAAATTATCAAAATAAATGTAGGACCTTTTGTAGGCTTTGTAGCATGTATTATTACATCTACCAATTTTGCTTTTATTTACAAGAATCACTGCATCCAAACTGAATTCAAATTGAAAGTCTTAACACTTGACTCTTTCCATCTGTCTCCAGTCTCCTTCAGTAGTAGTGCCTACCTAGAGTTGGCATCTTGAAGACAAAAACATTCCCTGCTGCTAACTCTACACTATTAATGTTTTCCAGTAGCTGCTGGTTCAAAAACAAACGCTAAAACAATGTTGATACTACTTCTGTTGGAATAAAGTATTTTCCTTTTGTTTGTCTTAATCCAGTGAGGAAGCTGTATTTAACTGGAATTCTGAGTATCTCTCTCCTTCACAGCTGAAATCATAGAATCATAGAATGGCCTGGGTTGAAAAGGACCACAATGATCATCTAGTTTCAACCCCCCTGCTATGTCCAGGGTCGCCAACCACCAGACCAGGCCCAGAGCCACATCCAGCCTGGCCTTGAATGCATCCAGGGATGGGGCAAAATGCAGGCTTCTTCTTAAATAGTAGTAGAAGAGTCCTGGGCTCCACATTAGAACAGTCTTGTGTGGACTTTAGGTCCTGTAAGCATGAGCAATACATATGAGTGCCTTCACTAAAAGCATGCATATCAGTACACAAGCAAAAAGATTGTTTTATGGGAGAACTTTTGGGATGGACTGCTTGTAGAGATTTTACATAAAGCGTAATTTTCAAGGAAACACAGTTAAGTAAGAAGACAATGAGAAACGGAGGAAGAACGAGAATCAAAGTAATGGAATTGTGACCTGTAGGCTCTAGTTACAGAAAGAGCAGTCAGTGTTGAATTGAATATTTCTTGAAATGCACTTAATTGACTATTTTTTAACTGTGTATTTTAAAGTAAGTGGGAATGACTCAGGAAGTCATTGTACGCATTAAAAATTCATGGCAAATCGATGCATTGCTGGATATTAGGATTGATGGATATAGATAAGCAAACAAAGTAAAACTAGAGGCTAGAGATGGTAACTTTAACAAGTGGTTCAACTACTTTTTCTAATTTTAAAGAAAAAAGAAATTCCAAACTGACAAAAAATATTGCTATTTATTTTGTTATCTGTTAAATGTTGTGCTAGTCCATTAATTTTTAAACTGTCTACATACCCAGCATAACTCATAACTGTTGTACCTTTAAAATATGAATGTGAGATGCAAGAATTACAGACTTTAAAGGTTGTTGACATTAATTATAGATTAAAGACATTAGCAGATTTTTCTTCTGCTAGCTATACTGCAGTTTGCTTTTCAGATTGGAAAGAGGACAGGCAGGATTATGCTTGTGCAATTTTCTTCCAACAGTGCATTCAGAAACAGTGTTTTAAAAATATGGAAATAGATTTGAATTCTCATTTTCTGGACTGCGGACATAACAAGCTAATGCAGATATGAGATTTCAGAGAGTTTATGTTATGGAAAAGTAATTTCTGAGTAATTTATAAAGAAAATCATGACCCTTGGGATAATATAAAACTGTTACTCACAGGACAGTTTTTGATTGTTTTTTTCCTTTTTTTTTTTTCTTTTCTTCTTTTCCTTTTTTTTTTAACCTCTAAAATATTTAACCTTTTCATGCAAATTCAAGGACAGCAACTGCTTCCAAGGTTCAAAGCAGCAATTCTGCTACAGCAGTAACAGTGCTTTGGGGAAGCTGATGGCTGAGAATGCTGTATTAGCAGCCTTCTTTCATTTGTTCACAAGCAGTAAGCAGCTAACAAGAATTTAAAAAGTAACCTCATTTTCTACTTTCATTATTATCATCCTCTAAAATACAGAGGGGAACTGGAAGGTCAAAACAAATACATAAATCATAGAATGGTTTGGATTGAAAGGGACCTTCAGGATCATCTAGTTACAACCCCTCTGCTATAGGCAGGGACACTTCTCACTAGATCAGGTTGCTCAAAGTCCCATCCAGCCTGGCCATGAATGCCTCCTGGTTGGGAGCATCCACAGCCTCTCTGGGCAACCTGTTCCAGTGTCTCATCACCCTCATAGTAAAAAATTTCTTCCAAGTCTAAATCTACCTTCTTCCAATTTAAGACCATTTCCCCTCATCCTGTCACTACATGCCTTTACAAAAGTCCCTCCCCAGCTTTCCTGTAGGTCCCCTTTAGGTACTGGAAGGCCACTATAAGGTTCCCCCCCAGAGCATCCACAACCTCCTTCCAGGGCAACCTGTTCCAGTGTGTCACCACCCTCTGGGTGAAAAATTTCCTCCTAATATCTAGCCTGAACCTCCCGTCTCAGTTAAAAGCCATTCCCCCTTGTCCTATCACTGTCCATCCTCGTAAGCAGCTGTTCCCCTCCTGTTTCTATGCTATCTTCAAGTACTGGAAGGCCACAATGAGGTCTCCCCAGAGCCTTCTCTTCTCCAAGCTAAACAATCCCAGTTCCCTCAACCTTTCCTCACAGGAGAGGTGCTTCAGCCCTCTGATCATCATAGTGCCCTCCGCTGGACCCCCTCCAAGAGCTCCATGTCCTTCCTGTACTGGAGGCCCATGTACTGGGGCCTCACTGAGTAGAGGAGGACAATCACCTCCCTCTCCCTCCTGGCCACCCCTTTTTTAATGCAGCCCAGAACACAGTTGGCCTTCCAGGCTGCAAGCGCACACTGCTGGCTCATGTCCAGCTTCTTGTCCACCAGGACCCCCAAGTCCTTCTCTGCAGGGCTGCTCTTAAGGAGATCTTCTGCCAGTGTGTATAAATACCTGTGATTGCCTCAGCCCAAGTGCAGCAACCTGCACTTGGCCTTATTGAACCTCAGTGGTTCTCATAGGCCCACTTCTCCAGTGTGTCCAGGTCCCTCTGGATGGCTTCCCTTCCTTCCGGTGTATTGACTGCGCCATTCAGGTCCTTCTTGTGCTGGGGCCCCCAGACCTGGACACAGTATTCTAGGTGGGGTCTCATGAGAGCAGAGTAGAGGGGCGGAATCACCTGTCTCAGTCTGCTGGTCACACTTATCTTGATGCAACCCAGGGTACGGTTGACCTTCTGGGTTAAAGTAATGCCTCCTACTTTATTATGTTAACTCACAGTGTCAGTGGCAGATGGTGGTGGTGTGGCAGTAAAGATTGAACCTTCTCATCAATATTCCATTCCATTTTGTGCCTTGTGACTGATGGAAGCAGAGGGTCAGTCTCACAAAATGATGTCTGGCATGGAAGAGTGTATGAAGCAAAGAGGTGTCATTGAATTCCTCCATGTGGAAAAAACTGGCACCTATTGACATTCAGTGACACTCGCTGATCGTTGATTGTTGAAGGAGACCAAACAGTGGATGTGAGCACAGTGAGGCAGTGAGTGATGTGTTTCAGCTGCAACATGAAAGATAAGCCACATTCTGGATGACCATACACAGCTGTCACACTGCAAGATGAAGAGTGTCTCGATCAGCTCGTCCATGTGAATCGCAAGTGATGACCAAGGAACTGTGTGCATAGAGCTGAATAGCAGCCTCAGTGCATTGGAAACAGTTATGGCAATGTTGGTGTATTGCAGTTTATGCCTGATGAATACCGGGAATGCTCACGCAGGAATGGTCTGCAAGTTTTTCAGGATGTGTTGAACAAAAATGAGGCTGAAGGTGACATTTTCCTGGATTGCATTATTAGCATTGTTGAGATACGGTGTCACTACTACATACCAGCATTAAAATGGCAGTCCATGGAGTGCACACGTGTGAATTTCCCGTCAAAGAAGAAGTTAAATCACAGCCCTTAGTGGGTAAAGTAATGTGTGCCATCTTTTGGTAAGGAAAGGGGTGATCCTTCTGGATTTCCTGGATCCTGGAAAAAACATGAACTCCGACTGCAATATCATGACACTGGCTAAGCTGAAGGCTTGAACTTCCAGAGTTTTTATTTAGTCAACCATTCTCATGGGATAGCAATGGGACACTTATCCAGTGTCATATTAGTCTAGAATTTCTTCAGATTTGTTGTGTGATTTGTTTGCCAAGCTTGCAGTGTAGTAGGCCAGAGAAGAAGATAGCCTTTCTCTTGCAACACAATAATGCCATAGCAGTTTGAAGACTGTAAAAGCACACTGTCAATTGTGGCTGGACTGTGTAGTCTGGATTTGGTGTCCTCAGATTTCCATCTGTTTGGGATGATGAAAAGATGGACTGTGTAGGCAATGTTTTCCTAGCAATGATACCATCATAGCAGCTGTGAAATGGGATCACCTCTGCTGGTTCAGATATTTATGAGTGTGGCATGCAGGCTCTTGTTCATGGCTGGCAAAAATGCATAGCTAATGGTGGTGCCTGTTGAGAAATAGTGTTTTGTAGATGAGAATTTGCTGTATCAAATAGTATTACTATGTTCTTTGTATTTGTTGCAGCTTCCATGCAAATTGAAAGGAGGCATTACTTTTGGAGTGACCTACATATTTCTGTTCATGGATGTGTCACTGTCTTTTTTCTGATTCTTTCAGCGATGACTTTTCATTACAGATTTGCTAAGAAACTTTTGTTTTGCTTTACTGGTCTAGGCACCTAGATAGCATTGACCAACAAGAGTGGAGTGCTGTAAGTAAGTGTCATTCCTTGCACAGAGGTGATCCTGAACCCAGCCAGCAGAAGGAGCAAGGAAAGGTTTAGATGCTTATCTGTGTTCTTGCCACCTTCCTGTTGAAAATGTTTCAGTTGCAAGCATGAGTGCTTCTCCCCAAGTCCAGATGTATTTTCTAATTAAACTTTAATTTGATAGAAAGCATGCTTGGTGCTGGGATAGAGAAGACCAAAGCCTGAGTCAGTTGTATTTGTGAAGGAATTTAGAGGCAGATGTTTGTTATTTCTTGACTCATTGCCCATAAGGTGGGATGAGAGTGGAAAAGTTTGAGTATGACTTGGCATCTTCAAAAAAGAAAAGAAGCATAGAGCAATAGGTTACTGTTTCACTATTGGCACATTGAAGTGTTACCTATTTTGTAACCAAATTTGTAAGGGAATTTTCCAGTGCCATCTGATTGTCAGAGCTGCTTGAAATATCTTTCTAAAACTTTAGAGCATGTAAGAGTATGTTCCTATGCTTGGTGTCAGCATTTTTGTACTCTTTTTGTTTAGACAGCCATTTTCATTGGATAGTAATGGGATAGCTACCCAATGTCTTAAGTCCAGAATGCCTTCACAGTCATCAAATCTGATTTGTGTGCAAAGCCTACAGTGTAGTACCTGTATTACATGAAATCCAGAGTAAAATGAAATTGTTTGTCACAAGAGAATGAGGGGTTTGGAGGTTCAATTGACCCTTCAGAAACCTAATCACCTGTCAAAGCAGTTTCACTCTGTAAGTAATAAAGGGTTTGCTGCTGATAGTGTAGCAGATCGTATTGGTGTTTTTTACATTTTTTTTTATTATTATTTGTAATTATGTGTTTGTGTTGCTGCTGTTTGTTCAGGCAGCTACAGGTTTTACTGTGCCCTGATCTTGTAACCTACGAAGAGATTCCTACTTCTGTAATGTGTCAGGTCAAACTTAGCAGATGGGAAGTATAAAAAAAGCAGTTAAGACTGGAAATAAGAAAGTTCGAAGGGATGAGACTAAAGAGCCACAGTAGCTATGTACTACAGGCAGGTCAGCAAATGGAAGAGGGAGTTCTTCAGTGACCCTACACTGATGCTTGAAACCTTTGTCTGCCCCCTCCTTGAAAAATAAGAGAAATCTGAATAATCCTAATTATTAAGTCCCTGTGTTTGATTCTGCCTCAGATGCTGAACAATAGTTCCCAGGAGTCTGTTGGGAGCAATAAATAGAAATTAATTTTTGAATTATAACAAATCATTATTTTTAATATTGCTGCAGTGCATTGGAATCATTTGAGTGCAGATATGCAGAATAAATGGAAGTGGATGCTATTTAAGAGCTATGTTGTCTCTTTAAAAGAGAGAAGAAGCAGTCCCATATCTGAAAAGTGCATTAAACTGGCTATAGTTTTATGAATCCTTTACTAACAGGATTTAGTCTGTAGTTTTCTTTGTTTATCAGTCTAGTTTAACAAGTTTTTTCTTAACAAGTCTATTGAATTTGGCTCAAAACAGCCAGCTTTTAAAGGAGAAGGAGCTGTAGCTGGCAGTGAAACAAAACTAATGGAGAAGACCTCAGTGCAGCTGAAAAGCAGAAAGCATTTTAGCCAGGATGACAAAGACATCATGAGCAACCAGAGGGTTGTGGTTGAATCTCATAGCTGCTCACTGCTCCAAAGCAGCAGCAGCTACAACAAAGAAGTTCAAGAAGTCTCATTTGAAGGTTGAATGTTTAAATTAGGCATCTATCCTCTTCCATTTTTAGGCATTCTAGCGCTCTTGTATGCTGAGTTTTGGACTCCTTCACACTTTACTCTGCTTCTTTGAATTGTCAACCTCAGCATTTAGAAATCATGAATCAGCCTCTCTTTGCCCCCAGTGGCTTAGAAACCACGAGATTTTAAGAAGTAACAGATGTTTTGTTCTTTTTATTTGCTTTCTGGTTTTTGAGCTTGCTGAGTTCATATTTTAAAAGTTTTTCTCCTCAATCCCCAGACTAACACTTTATGTATTCTCTTTTTAAATTCAAAACAGATTCTTCCCCCAGCTTCAGTAATGGGGACTTAAAGAAGAAAAATTCCATGCTCGTGACAAAATCATAAGTTGGCATTGCTTGGTTCTTTCAGATTGTCTTTGGGAATATGGGGTGAGACTTGATTTTCTGGGTTACTGAGCATAGCCTCTCTTATTGCAAGCAGCCGTGCTATGTAATCCCATCTGAAATTTATTCTGTCTCCATCTTAAATATACTTAGATTTACTGCCCCATATCTTCTCTATGAAAAACTTTTCCAGAGCCTCACTAATTGACCAGTTACAACATTTCTTCAAATTTCTAGTCTAAACATACTCATTAGCAAGTTAAAACCCATATGTTCTTTTATTAACACCATGCCTTGGCTGATGCGAATATATACCGTTCCTTGAGTTTTATTTTCACATGTGCTGTCTTTCCTGATGCCTGGCTTTGTTCAGGTGTGGTCAACATCATCTTCATAGTTGCAAAGCTCTGAGAAGGATTCAACTATATCAGTGTAGTCTCCAACTATCTTAAGATTGCAGACCATTCCCAGGGCATAGTGGCTCACCTTTTCAGCCCATGGGTTTGAACGAATTCTTACTTGTTTTACTGTTCACTATGTAACTGCTTTTGGTTTTGACCATTCTTACTTTGCCTCTTAGGTACATGGTTGCCTAAAGGCTTTTTTTAACTATTTTCTATACGCCATTTGTTTACCTACATATCTACCCAACAGTTCTAAAATTGCTGTTAGGAATACACATTTCTGGCAATAGCATCTTTGCTATGAGCAGATGTTACGTATTTTGTGCATTTGAATATAATGCTCAATTGTTGACTCATTCAGTTGCTGTAAGTGTAATGTTACCTCGATGAAATTACACTGCCCCTAAGAAGTAATGTAATCAAAATATACATCTGCTTTTATTTAACGGTTGGTCTTAAATATCAAGTTAATATGTAAAGTGATTAAATTGCAGTATGAGAATGAAGTGAGGAAAACTTGCTGCTTGCCTCCCAGATAGTGTAGTCTAGCCCAGTATGTAACTAGTCTTAACTGGTGATGTATGGGAAGCTAACGTGGAAGTAATGTAAACATTCAGGCAGAATGCATGTTCTCTGGGGATTGTCAGAGCTAATCATTATATTGTTTTACTTCATATTTCAGCCTTACTTTGAGAACATAGGAGCAGAATAATGGAATCATAAAATCATTTAAGTTGGAAAAGATTTTCAAGAACATTAAGTCCAACCATCTACTCAACCAAGACCCATCACTAAGCTGCATGCTTTAGTGCCGCATCCATACGTCTCTTAAATGCCTCCAGGGATGGGGATTCCACCACTTATCTGGGCAGCCCCTATCAATGCTTGACCACTTTTCCACAGGGAAATTCTTTTTAATGTCTGATCAGAACAAACTTAATAGGGGTTCACTCAGTCTTCTCATCCAGATCATTCATAAAAATGTTAAACAGAACTGGCCTCAATACACAGCTCACGGGAACACCGCAATCCTGCTTACATGCTGCCAACTGGATTTAATTCCATTCATTGTGACTCTTTGAGCCTGGCCACCCAGTGAGCTGTACACTTGTCCAAGCCATGAGTAGCTGGTTTCGCCAGGAGAATAGTACTGGAAATAGAATCAAGCAATTTACAGAACAGGTAAACAACATCTAAAGCCTTTCCTCATTTACTAAGCAGGCCATCTTGTCACAGTGGGAGATCAGATTAGTCAGGCAGGACCTGCCATTCATAAACCCTTGCTGACTGCATCTGATTATTTGATTGTCCCGTATGTGCCTTGCAGTGGCATTCAAAATGGTCAGCTCTGTGACCTTCCCTGGTACTAAGGTCAGACTGGCAGGCCCTTACTTCCTTAGATCCTCCTTCCTAACATAGGATTAGAGTTACATTTGTTAACCTCCTGTCATCTGGGACCTTTCTGGTTGGCCAAGGCTGCTGTTAAATTATTGAAAGTGGCTTGGTCAGCACTTCTGCCACCTCCTGGATGAATCCTGCACAGCCCCATAAACTTAAGAACATTGGAGGCGATCACTTGCAGTTTCCTGTTGGATTGTAGGGGCTGCATCTCTCTTCATGTCTTACAGCTCGGAGTCCTGAGAACAATTGGCCTTACTAATAAACACTGAGGCAAAAAAGACAAGTACTTCAGTCATCTTTCATCACTGCGTTTCCCTTCGTATCCTCTTGAGGATGCTGATTCTTCTTAATCCTTATTTTTTGCTGATATATTTATAAAAATGCTTTTAATTGTCTTTTAGTCCCCATCTAATTTTCTCCACAAATAATTTGTTGTATAAATGAACGGTATTGCAATCTCAGCATCCTGGAGTATTTGAACTAGGTTAATTGCATGGCATTTTACTGCGTCAGATTTTCTGCTGTTGGTTTGTTGAGTTTTACAGAAGTCTTGAGCAATAATAAAAGGGTGACATTTTTCTGGTTGGATGGTATGGTTTGTTTCATTGTTTTTGTTTTTGTTTTTTTTTAGAGTTGAGATAATTATCACTATATGCAGAAACTGCAGTATGTGATCCGACATGGTTGATTTCACACATTCTTTGTGGAAGAATAATTTTGCCTTTATCAAAAACATGTTTGTTTGGGATATTTTGGTCATACTGGCTACCATTTTTTTAAATTACTTTTCCAAATGATTTGTTTCACTTTTGAGGAGATTCCGTCTATTTTGAGTTACATGTAGATGATGGTAACAGTCTGGAAATCTTGTTCAAGAAGGCCTAAGAGTTTTTTTTTTAATTTATTTTTTAGGCATCAGTCTCTTTGGGAAAATATTTACTTCTTTGAAGATAAAGTGGCAGGCTGAGGAATAATGAAAACACATTGTGCATGCTTGTTTTTTACTTTTTTGTTTCCTTCCCGCCTCAAATACAGTTTGTTTGATGTGTAACTCTGTTCTTGCTCAACACAAGTCTTCTCTGAAATGTGTTTATCCTTCCTTCTTTCCTTTCCACCTTCAGTAAAGGAATACCATTACTGTCACACTGCTTTGGCTGTGAGTCACTAAGCCTTATAGGGAAAAAAGATGATTTTGTGGTTGATGCTTGCCAGCCCTAGCTGGGGAGGATGGCAGGTGTCCCCTCCTTGCCCTTCCGCTTACAGCTCAGCAGACCCAGAAGAAATGTATTGCCTACACAAGTCTGCACGCCTGGAATTAGTTAAGAGGCTTTTTGTAAGTTCTGTGGCGGGGTCTGCTTTTAGTCTTCACCTTTTTGTGAGATGAAAAACAAAATTGTAGCTCAGAAACTGACAACAGTAAATTGTCAAATATCTCCTGTCAGAGCTCCAATTTGGACTCCTGTTCACCTTTTGGGGAATCTACAGTAAGTTGCATTACTTTGGTGGTTTCTGGCATCTAGATTTTTGAGGTGAAAATGCTAGGCAAACTCAAGATGATGCTTTGGCTGTTCATTTTCTTCATTGGGGTACTTGGCTCCAGGGGTGGTCAGTTTTTTGTTAGCTTGCTTTAACCATATGAACAAATATCAAGGAAGGAAGAAGGTGTATTTCCAGGAAAAACATAATGTTTACGATTTCAGTCCTGACATAATCAGAGACAAAATTTTCTTCCACTGGCTGCAAGCTTTAAACTGTGAATAAATGGCTGTGGAGTGGGAGAAGCTGGTTTCTATATAGTTCTGAAATTTCCTGGGCTTTGATAGTGTGTGCATTTCTGTAATGACACCTATTTCGGCTAAAATATTGGAGGTTGCTATTTATTTCCATGGAAACTATGACAGATACAAAGAGCACAATAACACTATTTGATTGAGCAAATTCTCAGTTACAAAAGACTGTTTTTCAACAGTCACCACCATTAGCTGATAGGTGCAGATGAGCTGAGACACTCTTCATTTCGTGGCGTGACCGGAACGTGGCTTGCCTTTCATGTTGCTGTCACCATTGCTGAAATGTACCACTTCCAGCCTCACTGTGTTCACATCCACTGTTTGGTCTCTACAAATGTTCAGCAAGTGTCGATGAATGTGAGTGGGTGCCATTTTTTCCACATGGAGGAATTTAGTGACACCCCTTTGCTTCATATACTCTTCCACGCCAGATGCCATTTCTGTCAGATTGCCCCCCAGCTGCCAGATGTAATGGGATATTGGTGGGAAGGTTCAACCTCTACTGCTGCACCACCATCATCTACCTCTAATGTCGTGGCCAATGAAATAAAATGGGAGGTATTAGTTTCAGAGCAGCCCTCGTACAAATGTACACGTATCAGAGATAAACGGGAACAACCATTGCTGAACGAGCCTTTGGTCCTTTCACTGGTCCTGTGAGAGTGTAGGGGAATATTTCATTATGTGCCTCAATTCACCTGTTGTTCTACATAAGTTCTAGTGGACCTAGGAGCTTCCCTCTCTTTCCTCCTCCATGCTCATTCTTGACGTCAGGAGATAGGCCAGTTTTGAAGCAGGGTGTAAATACATCTAGCAGTGTTTCACTGTGAACAGTGGTGCTTCTCACACTGCTGCTGCCCTCCAGGCAGACTGTGCCTAACTGGGCTGGTGCACAGGAGTATGTGCAGCTTCATTGATGAAGTGCTGGAAGAACATCAAGCTGGTGTTTTTGCAGCTGTTCTGCCTATTACTGTCACTTAGCATTACAGGTGTGGACAAAGTGACCTCATGCCTTCGTGTCTGTAAACTGTGTGTTTCAGGACCAGCCATGTGGTGAGTAACACAGTCATTGCAAGGTTAGAAGAGAAGAGGCAAAGTCATAAAGGAACTTGCAGTTTCAATAGAAAGTTAAGTTCTTTACTGTGAGAGTGGTGAGGTGCTGGAACAGGCTGCACAGAGAGGTTGTGGATGCCCCATCCCTGGAGGTGTTCAAGGCCAGGTTGGATGGGGCCCTGGGCAGCCTGGTCTAGTATGAAATGGGGAGGTTGGTGGCCCTGCATGTGGCAGGGGGGTTGGAGATTCATGATCCTTGAGGTCCCTTCCAACCCTGGCCGTTCTGTGATTCTGTGTAATAGGGCTGAGTGTGCTGTTGAGTCTGAGAAGTCCACTGCTCTATGAAAAGAATGCTCATAAAGTAGTTCAAACATAGTGATGTCCTTGAGTTAGAAGACATTAAGAGTTTCTGTTTCAGGCTGCATGCTTGACAGGGACTGCGGTCTATGGTTTTATTTTTTTCAGTAGGTAGTGAAACTCATCAGATATGTAAAACAGAATACTGAGTGTTGAAAGGGGGGTTGGAATACCAAATGTCTGTTAATCTTGTATGCATAACTGGCACTTTAAAACTGTAATACTTAGTGTTGTAGGAGTGGCTTGTGATTCCAAATAAGTAGTGGCCCATTATTTCACTGTGGAAGCCATCGGAAATAGTAGCGCATCAATGTACGCATTGGTTGATCTAAGTGCAGTATCAAGTTACTTGCTTTTGATACCTGTTGAAAATTTAGTGAGCAATACTTTTCTTTCTCAAGCATGATTCTTAGTATCCTAGCATGTAACTGTGCTACTGCATCGTTGGCTGTTCTAAGAACATATAGGGGTTAGAGTTACAGCCCTGCTAATGACATGGTGCTGTAGGATTTGGATAGATGAATTTTGTTGTCAGCTTTAAGCAGATTCAGACATTCTCAACAAAGAAAGGAAAGCCTTGTTTGTTTCCTTAACTTCTTTATCTACTTATTTATGCCGTATGGGTTTCTTTGATGCTAGGAATCATGATTTACAGTGTAGCATTTCAAACATATTGTGAATTTCCAAATACTTCAGAAAGGCTACTGTCCCTTTAGAAATTACTTAGCTAATAGTGACTGCACAAAACGTTCTAAATGCAGTACACAGTAACAGTTTTCACAAATCACTTGTCTGCAACATAAAAGATTAGTGCATGTTTTATGTTCTTTTTTTTTTTCTTTTTTTATTTTTCTTTTTACACAGAACTGGCTGTTTATAGTAAAGTATACTATTTCTAGAAATAACAGCAAGCAGATTTTTGCCTTTGGCAAATGCAGTCATTAAAACATGGCTGTGAATCGCCCCCTGTGTGATTGCATGCATTGTACAAGCCATGGCTATTTTTCAGTTACTTTTAAGAGGTGAAGGAAAAGCTATGCAGACATAAACATATATTTTCAATATAATAATTATTATTATATAGCTTTCAAGTGGACTTTAGAAGGTATACTTTTCCAGGTTACTCATTGATGTCTGTATGGAGGTACTGGAGTGAGAGACTCAGCATATCAGTTACTTAAGCGTTTCTTTTAATTCACAATACCTGTTCTTCATGTTTGGAAAAGTATTGCTATTAGACAAGCATATTTTTCCATTATTCGGCATCTATTTCCAGATCTTAAGCAGCAGCTTACACAGAAAACGCTATTATCTCCATTTTTCATGGTTGAATTCCTCGTTGTTCTTGAAGACCACTGCTGAGCAATTTTCTGCTAGCAAAATTTTGCCCAGGGGGCCACACGAACTCTCAGAAGTCATATGAGCCATTCAGGCTGTCTGGCCTTGCGAGCTGCACAGTTCACAGAATCACAGGATGGCCAGGGTTGGAAGGGACCTCAAGGATCATGAATCTCCAACCCCCTGCCACATGCAGGGCCAACAACCTCCCCATTTAATATTAAACCAGGCTGCCCAGGGCCCCATCCAACCTGGCCTTGAACACCTCCAGGGACGGGGCATCCACAACCTCTCTGTGCAGCCTGTTCCAGCACCTCACCACTCTCTCTGTAAAGAACTTCCCCCTGACATCCAATCTAAATCTTCCCTCCCTCAACTTAAAACCATTTCCCCTTGTCCTGCAGTTATCAACCCTTTCAAAGAGTTGATTCCCCTCCTGTTTGTAGGCTCCCTTTAGGTACTGAAAGGCTGCAATGAGGTCACCCCGCAGCCTTCTTTTCTCCAGGCTGAACAAGCCCAGCTCCCTCATCCTGTCTTTGTAGAGGAGGTGCTCCAGTCCCCTGATCATCTTTGTGGCCCTCCCCTGGACCCTCTCCAGCAGCTCCCTGTATTCTTGTACTGGGGGCTCCAGACCTGGACGCAGTACTCCAGATGGGGCCTCACAAGAGCAGAGTAGAGGGGGACAATCACCTCCCTGTCCCTGCTGGCCACCCCTCTTCTGATGGAGCCCAGTTCCTGAAGAACAGTATTGCAGTGCTGAGGACTCAGCACCTTGCAGGTCTGCAGAGTCTGCATTTGACCTTATTCTGTAGGGTAATACTGGGTTGTGAATCTCCTGAAAACTATTATTTGAAGGCTAAAAAAATATGGAACTTGCTCATTTGATCATAGTACTGCTGCTGAATATTATGCTGTTGGGTCTTGGGTTTCCTTTCATCAGCACTCTAGATGCTTAGTAGAAAACAGCTCATTGTTTGTGGTTTATTTGTTACAAACTTACATACTTTCAGTATTGGCTGCAAGACAACACTGAACAGAATCGGTTATTTTTACTAAGATGTAACACGTACATTTGGCTTTTAGTCCTAAGCTGTAAGTGTGCAATGCATTTAGAAAACAGAGGACTCTGCTATTGCTCATGGCCTGTACCATAGCTCAGTTCTGGGGACTTGTCCCAAGTTTTGTAGGTACATCTTCTCAACACTACCTTATTTATTTCTGCTTTGTCTGTTATTGCACTGGAGCCCTTTTGTGATAATTATTTTGCTTAAAACAAACAGCTTTATAAGAATCTTCCTTCTATTCTCCTCCCCCAAGAGAAAATTTTGTGTGCATCCTCTCTCAGGCAAGTGGAAAAAATTGCAAGCAAAAAGTGTGTCAGAGCCTGAAATCTTACCTGTGCTGAAGTTCCAGAGTGAGATCAATTTCACTTGATTTTTGTTGTTTGGATGTCTGATTCAAGAGGAGAAGAGATGCTCACTCCCTTCAGTGAGAAAGGAGAGGTGTCCTGCTGGGCATTCCACCTCAAGTGTGCAATGCGTCTGCCTTTAGGTGAGGTGTATTTTCTCTTGTAAAACTAAAGAGAAACAGCATAGATGGTGAGCTCATACTTAGAACGTAACTTCTAGGCAGCCTGAGTACAGTGCCTTGAGCTCCTCCTTGGCCCCCCAAGATCAGCGGGGTGTGTGCTTTGCATGAGCCAAGTACTCAGCTCACAATTTACCTCAAGAGAAATCCATTGCTTTTAGTGCACTTGTTGCCTTAGTTAAAACCGCATTTAGGAGCATTTGCAGACACTGCTGGAAGGAGTTAGGAGGAGTGCAATGGATTTTAGTAGTAATTATTGGAAGTGGAGGAGATCCTGTTATGCTTTTGTTGAAGACATGTCGTTGATGGGGCAAGTTCACATCTCCACTGCTTTCCAGATGAATGACTTTTTGCATATCAGCGAACATCTGGTCTCTTACATTTTGATCTAGTGTATTGAATACACATGTGATGTCAGAGAAGTGACCTCAGCAGATCTTTTGATCTCTCAAGCTTTTAAAATTACTCAGTGTAATGCTAACCCTAATAATAAATCTCCAGCAAGGACACATATCCAGATCTATCCAGCATCACTCAAAAATAAGCCTTTATTTGATTTAATGTCAGGATATCCTGCAATGGCTAGTGTTGAGAGTAGTTTAATGGGTATGAATTACATTTTTTATTTGTCTTTAGTAGCTCAGTGATTTTAATTCAGTTTTGGGAGGCAGTTTAAAATATCCTGATGATGTCAGCTATGCATAATATCTTTTGTGTAAGCAGTTATCTGGTTCCTAGCAATGAAGTAGACAAAATACCTCATGAATGATAATGATAACAAGAAATAAGCATACCAACAGGTTAAAGATAGCGCAGTCCATGGGGGGAAACGAAAGCAGCAATGAGATGAAGGCCAAGCTCAATTTTGGCCAGTCTGAGTTTTTCTCTGATACCCTTTGTACTCTTTTTTTTGTTTTGCTGCAGAGAAAATCCAGTGGAGTTAAAAAGAGAGCAATTCTCAACCCAAATGAAGCTCTGTGGGTCACGGAGAAACATCAGTCTTATTAAACAGCGTCTGCATGTATACTGATTAGCACCACAGTTGCAGTGCTGGAGAACCATGCTACGTTCTGCTCAAGATAGAAGTGTGCGCCCTGTGAAGGAGCAGTTTCTGACTGTGATATCATAATTCACCTTTTCTTGGCTTTAATTATTTGCAGCCTGCTGGCAGTTACGATATGTTGGATGGAATGAATTATCCAGGAGGGGATTGAATTCTTGTTTTGGTTCTTGGTTTTCAGCCTCCTTTTCAGTTCCCAGTAGGCTACGGAGAGCAATTAGATGCAGCTTGTGGCTATAGGCATGTGGCAGCACATGGGAGGAGCAGCAAGTACTGGCAGTTGGCACTTGCAGACTTTCTTAATAGCAGGTACCTTTCCTCTCTGAGACAAAAACAGGTGCGAACTACCCATTGCATCCAATATTGGACTGATCTCTGTAATACTTTCACTGAGTAAACCACACTTTGTTCTTGGAGAAAATTCTCTTTGGTATAAGTATCCATAATGCACATTGATTCCTTAAGATTTTGTTACCAGCAAAGATGTTGAAACCTAAATTCCAGTGATAATATCTTCCTCCCTTTGCTTGTCTTTGCAATTTCTCAGGCTGGCTTTAGGTCCACTGTGCTAGTACAGTCAGGAATACTTCTTTTTGGTACAATCTCTGGATGGCTAGAAGCAGAACTGCAGTGTCTGTGCAAGATTTGCTTGGTCATTAGGCCTTAGGCTGATGTGGGATGTAGTGGCCACCTTCCTCATCTCCCTCAGTGTTTGCTATGCAGCAGTCTCCCACTGGGATTCAGCAGTCACTACCTTCATTCAGCTTGTGTGAACCTGCCAAGGCATACTGATGTGCTATTAAGAATTAAGCCAGCAGCATGCCAGTGACACATGGGTCCATGTATCTTTCTCATCCTTTGAAGCTTATGCCATGCCTCAGGCCAAGACAGTGTTTGACGTCTCAAGTTGTTCAGTACTAAGTAATTGTAACCCGCATTTTACTAAATATTTACAGTCTAACAAAGCAAAAACTGATAATAGTGCTGCATCAGGGGTACAGTTCTCTCTGTTTTAGTTGCTTGATGTTCTTTGTCAAGATTTTGATTAGAAATGTGTAAAAAGACGTGCCAAAAAGTACGCAAGCAGTGATCGTAGTTCAGTGCCACTGCAGTCTTTCTGTATGCAGAAATTCTTTCCTTGTGGTGATCTGTCCTTAGTGTGATAGAATCGCAGAGTCACAGAATAGCCTGGGTTGAAAAGGGCTACAGTGATAATCTAGTTTCAGCTATGTGCAGGGTCACCAACCACCAGACCAGGCTGCTCAGAGCCACATCCAGCCTGGCCTTGAATGCCTCCAGGGATGGAGCATCCACAGCCTCCTTGGGCAACCTGTTCCAGTGCGTCACCACCCTCTGTGTGAAAAAGGATAGGATGGGTAGTCTGACTTCTCTAAGTAAATTAGGATAAGGAAGGATAATTTCTGAAATTGGTAGTGAGATAGTGCTTAGTGGAGAGGACTAACATGAGTGTATATACTAACCCAGAATTTCACTAGGGAACTGATGAGAACAAGGATGGAGGATGTTTATTAAATCTCATAATAGGGACCAAAGTGCCTGTCTATTTAGAAAAAAAAGCGAACAAGCCTGGAGCAATCTTATGATGAGCCAGGTAATGTTGTAAATGATCAGTGTTAAATTGTAAGCAACGTTCTGCTGCCCTTTATCTCCAGATATCCATGATCTCCTAAACAATTAGCATTTAACAGGAAGGGCTGTACGTGAAGTTTATCACAAGATTTCTATGTTGTTAAAGCTGTTCATAGGGAAAAACAATATCATTCTTTTCAGTACTTTGGCAATTCCAGTCTCAGCAGTGTGTGGCAGAAACAGCACTAAGCAGGCAGTTCCTTGCTTCTTAGCAGCAACTGTAAAGAATACATCTCCATGGAAAATTGCCTTTCAGTTAGAGGGTTTGTATCAACTGTAGTTACTCTAGTTTATAAAAAAGTGGACAAAGAGGGACCACCTCCCCAGTGATTCAGATTTGAGATTGACTGACTCTTAGTCTGAAAGTGCCTGTTTCCCCTCTGTTGATGAGGAAGGATTCTAACAAAATTACTCTTCTGCCTTAGGCAAGTCAATTAAGTGCTCAGACTTAGGTAGGATTAATCTCGATTTACCCTATAAATAAAAAACATGAGATGGAGAAGTTTGTTTCTGATGGGTGCTTAAACCCTGACAGTTAACAATTCTGTGATAGTCTTAATTGATACACTCAGATGGCATCCCTGAAGTAATCACTTGTAACATCCAATTACATTGTTACGCTGTAAATAAAATTATCACTCTTCCATAGCCTAGGAATTTGGAAAATTACATGAATATTAACAATGAATAAACATATTTGTAAGTGTGAATTTAAAATGAGATGTATGGCATCTTCAAGCACATTTGGTTTTCATCTCTAAGAAAGAAATAATGAGTTAGATGAAATCAAAATGTTTCCCAGTTTCACACGTTATCCTTAAGACCCAGTGAGTTGAAACTCTTGTCTCTGGAGGAACTCAACCTAAGACTGCAAATGTATTCAAAATAGTGGTGTAGTGTCAACCTGGTGTTTGACTTTTAATAGCACATCCCCAAAGAGTTCTCTTTGATGTATCCCAAACAGAGGATGCTTGTTTCCCATGAAGCCTGTTGTTTCTGATGAAGCTCATTTATGTCAGAGCATTATCTAATACCATAGCACTGTATTAAGGCCTTAAAAATAGCTAAGTTGCTCCTTTGCCTTTGTAAATCTGCACCTAAAGATTGATTTTAAATATTCTGTCCAAAGCCCAAATGACAGTACCTAAGCCTGTACAACACATGTTTTTAAACAGAGCGTGAAAAAAAAAATCCACACAACAGGATAGCACTTTAAAAACAAAACAGAGGCCATAAAATCTGCTTCAGAGACAGTGTTAATGTGCTCGTGATAATAACATGGTGCCACTTTCCTTTGATATTTGAAGCCTTTATCTGAGTGACAGAAAGCAGATACCTTAGGAATCTCCAGGCTCGAGCATTGTTAAATGGGAGTAAAGTGGGAGCATGTGAGCTCTTTCTCAAGTGCTGCACATCAGCTGCAGGCACAGGTAATTCTGCAAGGCATGCACGTGCACACACATGTATGCAGAATAAATGGTTGGGAAGTCAGATGAAAGTTGCATGTCCTAAGTTCACCTGAGCTCTAGAATAAAACTTTGTTCCTAGTCAGGGGAAGCACCCTCAGGATTGCTCAGAGGCTTTTTGCCCAGCTTTTTTCTGCTGTTCTCAGCCAAACTCATATGCAGCTCAGAAGTCCTGCTGGGCTTTCTTCCACCAAGGCTGGAGAAGACCCACAAAATCACCCAGTCCAACCATCCACCCATCACCAGCAGTTCTCACTAAGCCATATCCCTCAACACAACATCCAAACATTCCTTGAACACCTCACGTTGGTGACTCCACCACCTCCCGTGGGCAGCCCATTGCAGTGCCTGACCACTCTTTCAGAGAAGTAGCATTTCCTAACGTCCAGCCTAAATCTCCCGTGGCATAGCTTGAAGCCATTGCCTGTATCCTGTCTGTGCTTTGGGATAGTCTGTACAGTTGCTGTTTAATGCTGGATGGGTTCAGTCTCATCCCGTCAGCTTTAGATCTGAGGATGTTTCTGAAGAACTGTGCAGCTGTATTAAAAAGGGAGGTGGTTATTTTTTATTTTCCCATGAAAACATGATTTAAGCTGTATCATTGTGAGGTGCCTCTGAAATTTGCTAGTATTAGAATTTATTACTCTACCACCCACTACACCGATTCCACTCCTTATTCTTTTCTCTCTGGTTTATTTGCCAACCAGCGATGCTTGTGCCTTCTGCTGCAATCCAGTAAACATATAGGCAGTTGTCCATGTCCCCCCGTTGTCTGATGTATTCTAAAGTTGTTTTCTTTACATGTTAAGTAGACCCTTTAGATTCCTGATGTATTCATCAATCTCTTGAGGCTGTTTAGAGAAATGTTGAATGTTTTCCTGTCATCCATGGTGAAAAGGTTACCGAGCTGTTTGAGTCTGTCTGGTTGGTGGCTGATCTTCAAGATCAGACAAGAAACTCTTATGTATGGGGAACCTGGCTGGTAAAAAAACAACTCAAAACTTCTGCTTTTTGGGTCCCTAATGGTTAGGTAGTTTTTGAGGCTTATATTTTGCACATGGAAGTTTCAATTCTTCAAAAACATTTTGTGGCTACGTTTGGTTCATTAGAAACAAACTTGGGACCATTTCAGTTTTATGCTGATACATAAAATACTGTACTGCTCCACATCTAATTTGGAGGAATCACAGCATGCTATGGCCAAGCTTTTCCTTAGCCCGTCTATGTCAGACTTGCGAGACAGGACCAAGCAGATCATATAGAAAGTCCTAATTGTTTCATGCAGGATTACCTTCCTTGTTCTGCCTCACATTGTGGCTGGAGGTGTACGAGATCCTGTTGGAGAAATAGCCTCACTGAAGGCAAGAAATAAGATGAATGCATTAAGGTTAGCTGCAGCCATAGCCTGAAGGCTTCATCTAAGGTTGTACTTTCAAGTTAACAATCTGGTCATGAAAAATTCTGTGCCCTGTTGTTAAAATATGCTTTCCTTGCCCTATTAAAGCGAAAAGTAAAATGCGTGGTGCTTTGGATGGTGTCAGGTCTTGCTCAGATTAATTAATGGTTGTGTTGAGAGTGCTGCAGTACTGAAGAGGGATTATCAGAAGCTTTGGCTGTTAGTTTTGATTTTGCTTTCGATTTAGGATCTCATATTTTGCCTGTTATTTTTTTTTCCTAGGCCTGAGTTCTCACACTGAAATGATTTCTCCATAGGGCTTTTTTAGAATTGTGGCTAAAATAAAATGCATCCAAATATATATATAGTATATATTAGTAAATAGCCTCTTGCACCTCAGTCTGGTTCTGGAGTTAATAGCTCCAGTATAGTAATAATTTTCTGTAATCTCACATTTCAGGTCAACATGTAACAGTTTTGCTTTTCACATGGATTGGCTTCAGAATTGCCTGTTCCTTCAATTCAGTAAAGCGATTATTTGTAGCTAAACAAAGTGAGGAAAAATAAAAAAGAAAGCAAACCAGAAAAGAAAGGGGGCTGATTAATTGAATGATTTTATTTTCATCTCAAAACACTAATTAATGTTTTTTAAAAACAGAGAACCCTAGAAAGTGATTAGGTGTTTTTTTGCCTTGAAACATAAAGCAGTGGAAAATTAAGAGGCAAAGGGTAGAGGGGTGTCACAGAGATTGGGGTTGCTATCCCCAATTATATGCTGGCTGCTACACTGCTGAATTACACCGAGAGCATTGAATGGTACCATTATATTCCTTTTCAAAAGTTCTGGGCTATGAAATTCAATCCGAGGTATTTTTAATGAGTGTTCTGAACCTCAGTTTCAGCTCTTCTGAAGAAACAAGGAGCACAGTGTGCTGCTAAATAGCGCTGAGGCCAAGGGTTAAATTCATTCAGTTTTTTGCTTGCAGGGAGGGAAAGTAATATCAACATCTATTTGACAGGTATATACTTACTTCCAGAGCTCAGCTTCAAGAAAGCAACTTTCCATAAAGCAAACTTTATGAAAAATGAGGTTGTATCAGCTTCACATCAAATTCTCTCTGAAAACAGGGCTTGTGATGTGTATTTTCCAAAGCCAGCAGCCGCGGTGCACATGCTGTGGTTGGGCTGCGGGCATCCTTGTGCTGCAGCAGGCTGTGCCCGTAGCTGTGGGACACAGCCAGTGCCGTCCTGCTGGAGAAGTCTGCTCAATCACACCTCCTGGCCCTCAGTGAAGCGTAGATTATGTAAGAGCAGCCTCTGTCAGAGAGGGGCCTCTTGGCATCCCTTGGTCTCCACTAAGGGTTTTGCTGTTGTGGTTGGGATAGCTTTGGGGTGGCCTCCTCACTTGTCGCAACCCTCAGCAAGCTTCCCCTTAGCCAGAGTACCTCTTCAGGCAAGCTTTGTTAGCTTATAACAAAGCTTATAAAAGCCATTTAGTGTCACCTTCCATTTTTTGCAAAGTTATTTGTTTCAGGTCGTATGTTTCATGCACATGCCCTGCGACTCACTTCAAGATCTGAAATTCATGATGGACTGGTTCTGGCTCTTGCAAGTCATCCCCATTCTGTGTCAGCTCTGCAGAAAGGAAAACAGTCTCTTCCAGCAGTGGATGTTTGCCTTGCTAATGGGAGAAAGTGCAGCCACAAACCACGATATAGCATTGCTAGTAGAGTTAGGCAGAGATGACTCAGCAATTGCCAGAGCTAATTTTAGGGAATAAGATAACGTATTTTTAGTAAGCTTTTTCATTGTTCTTTTAATGCCTCATTTTCTTGTCTACAGTGTGCTTTTGAAATGGTGTTAAAGAAAAGTAATTTGGTTTTAGTGAGCTGTGGCTCTGGCAAAAGTCTCCCACTGCAAGTCTCCAAAAATGAAATGGTCTCTGTGAGAAATTCTGCAGCTTGGAACTGTTGCGTAGAAGACTTGTTCTGCTTTTGCTGAAATCCTACAGATATTTTACGCTTATCTTTAGAAGCTAGCAATTACAGTTGTACTACCAGAAGCAAAGTTTGGGGTTTTGCAGGTGTGCTAATTAATAATTCTTAGGCACGTATGTGTAACATGCAGTTTTTATAAATCAATACAGAAGATTTAAGATGAAGCCATTTGAACTTGTTAGCTGAGGGCAGAATTCAACCGGTTAAATGCTGTAATGCAGGTAAAGGATCTGTGGAACAGGGAAACTGCTCATGAAGTATTTTGTTTATGCTTTTCACCAGAAATCTTGGTTTGGAATAATCAGATGTGTACTTAGACTACAGTGACTAAAGGATGAATAGTTTTTGGTCTGTTGAGTTTGTGGTGTATAGCTGAGGAGAAGTTTCAGATCTTGACATTGGTGCAAAATGAATTCTTCTGTGGGATTGTGTTTCTAAATCTACCTGACAAGGAAGCTCTCCAGGCTGCAATAGTTTGCCCTTGTCCAGAGACACTTGAGAGTTTACTGTAGCTGAATGTTGTATTGGTCTGACTCTGCTGTAAGAGAAAAATTAATCAAAATCAAGTGAAAATACCCTCATCATGCTACTTTGTATTACGTCTTTTCCTTTTTACTCCGGCAATATTTAACTATTAAAGAAGAGTCTTTAAAAGCAGCAATAATATTCTGCTTCTTTTCATGTTAAGTGTTTAATTTTCACCTGAATTTTACAGTTGGGTATTTGTACTAATGCTGATGTGGGGAATCAGAAGAGAGTTTAAAGTCTAGTGAGAACAATCCTTCTGCTTTTGACAAAAGCCAGTTTATCATAGGCAGAAATCCAAGAGTGTGGCTACAGTTACAGATCTATGGATATTCAAAAGCAGAAAATTATGTGTTTCTTTTGAAGAAGGTGCTAAAAATGTGAGTTTATTAAATTCCTTCTCCTTGTATTTTTGCCTCAATAATTGCACGTCAGACTGTGAAAGTAAAGCACTGGTACTAAAGGGGGTATAGGTGATGTGGTGAGTGTAAAGTAGGGAAGCAGTCCACTGAAATGTACAAAGAGAGGAACGCTAAATGGTCGTATTGTACACACACGGCAGATGATCAATTGCCTTTTTTAGTGTAGTATAAGAGACTTATTTTGTTACTCCATTTGGCCTCAATCCTGCCTTTGAGTGTATGCACACAGTCTGTGCAAAAACATGTGGGATACGTTCCAGGAGTGGAGCCTTCAACGATGTCATAGTGGAAGCATTTTAAAAGGAATGAGTTGCCTTTGGTTTATCAAATAAAACTTATTTATATAATTAAATACATAAAAAATAAAAATAAGCTCCTTTTGCTTCATCCCTCCTAATGGGGTTGATCCCTTGGCTGTCTGCAAAGTGAGGATCTGCATGCCTAGAAGTAGTCCTTCAAAAGGTAGGACTTAACTTCTCTGCCAGCACATAAGGGTATGTAGGGCGCACACCCTGAGGGCCCCGAGGCACCATCTTTTGGAGTAAAAAATGTGACCAACTGTGGTGTTTTTCTTACACCTTGATTCTTGTGTTCCAGCAGGAACAGGCTGCTGCTTGGTCCTGGTGCACTGAAGGTGGCAAAGCCCACTTCTTCAAGACTTCCCAGCCTATGCTGAACAGTAAACTAAAAACAAGCAAGCTCAGGTTTAAGAGCTATCTGTGTGATCTAAAGCTATTTTTGTAGTCATCTAATCCTTCCTATAGGATTAACACCTACACTTTGAAAGCGAGGTGAGGAGAAAAAGGGCAGAGGATCTCCAGGTACCTTGGCAGTGTTAGGTCCAGAGCAGTGATATCCAGACCAGTGCTTATTGCTTTTAACTCACACTTTGTGTAGTAGACTTTTGGACTTTTGTTAAACATGAAATATGCATTTCATTTTATGCCAGAAAAGAGAACTGGATATAATATGAAATTTGTCTTCAGATGCTGTTAGCGTTGTTCAGTTACAAGCAGTTTTCAAGACTACTTTGAAATACAAATTTTTTGCCAGAGTTATTTAAGAACCCTGTTGCTCAGTGTCATCTTTGAGGTTATTTTTAGACTGTTTGCTTATCATGGACACTTCTTGTTTTTTCTTCCTTTAAGAGTTGTAGATACATATATAATTTTTAACAGTTCTGAATAACTGAGAAAATTCATACTGTTAAGAGCATGGAATTGTTGTTTTTAGTATTGACTGTGACTCAACATAACTTCGGACACACTTAGGAAAATACTGGGTGAAGTTTTCATTATCATTTCAAGACAGTTGTTATACTGAAGTACAAAATACTTTGGAGATCACAGTAACCTGAAGTATTTAGTTTTACCAAATTGCCCCATTTTGGTTCTGAGCACTCAAAACGTGACAGGAGCAGGGCCTTAAGGAAGGAAGGAGGAAGCAAATAGAAAGTGCTTCCTCATGAAGCTGTCTCTTGCTCTGACCAGAAGACTGATGAGACACATTTTTAGATGTTCCAGATGAACTGGTTATTGTATTTATGTTTTGGTAGAGATTTTTGTTATTGCTTTAACCTGATTTTACTGGTCAATAGCGTAAAAACAAACAAAAAAGCTTTCAATGAAATTTGGCTAGACAGATAAAAACAATTCATCACTGCTTGGTCCACACTGGTTTGGTAGATGGTTAGTGAATTGACTGCTGACTGCTAAATTAATTGCTGGGAGGGTGAGAAAAACATGCCTCAAGCCCCTTCTTTTAAAGTTTTGGATTGTGGGACTGTGTGCTTGCATTTTCTTAACAAAAAAAAAAAAAGAAAAAAAAGAATCTATTTCAGTCTGTGCCAAAGAATGGCCTAAACCTGTGTGTAGAGGGATTTTTTTGACGATTGGAAGTCTCTGGAATGTTAAATTGTTAAATCTATTGAAATTTTAACCAGTGAAAGATCATAAGCAACTTAGGTTTGGGATTTTTGTGCAATTAGAGGGAAGTTGAATTGAATAAGGCTGAAATAATGAGCAGACAGCAAATGCTGAATACATGATGCTTAAGGTAGGCTACTTTGGGCGTCTTCATAGCTTGCAGCTAACTGTGGTGATGTACATTATTTATGATTTAGAAGTTAGTGGCCTGACATTCCCTGAAAATGTAAAGTGACTTTTAAAATGTAATTTCATGGAACTGAATGAAAGGCCAGTTCAAAATACATTAAGCAATAAGGATGTGTAGCTTGAAATCAGTGAGCTTCTTTTCACTGCAATAAATTAGAGTGTTACTTTAGTGTAGCTAAATACCTCCTCAAGAGAGTAATGGCAATTCCCTGCTGTCAGTATGGCTGGGATTCACCTCTATCAGGTACCTGGACTACTTGTTATCAAGAGTGAAAGAGTACAACTGTTTTGCTTAGGAAAAGTTCACCGCCAATGTGCATAGATAGGTATTTTGGTAGGAGGCATTGCCCTTTGAAGTTGCAGTCTGTCTTTGTTGTCTGACAGTCTCAAGTTATGCCAGGGTAAGATTAGATTGGATATTAGGAAGAATTTCTTCATGGAAAGATGGTCAGTCATTGGGACACTCTGCCCAGGGAAGTGATGGAGTCTCCATCCCTGGAAGCATTTAAAAGATGTGTAGATGTGCCACCAAAGGAAATGGCTTAGTGATGGGTCTCAGTAGGTTGATAGTTGGACTTGCTGATCTTGAAGGTCTTTCCCAACCGAAATGATTCTATGATTCTACGGGAATCTGGCTGTCAACAAAAATAGGAACAGGGGACTGCCACCTTCTGCAGATGCTTCTCTGCTTCAGGTTGTTGCATGACAACTTCTCCCACATATATGCCACCAACATACTATACTTTTCTGCTGCTTTTCTCTCACTGCCTTTCAGCTGTGGGAAATCACAGCTGATGGTCTGGAGGTATGGTCTTGCCACAAGCCTTAATTATGGCAGCCTCCATTTCAACATACCATTGTGTGCTTTGTCTTCCTCTTTGTCATCTCTTTCAGGTCAGCTCTTTTTCTCCTTGGTGTGAACTCCCACTTGATGAGGCTCAAGAGATCAGGAGGTGGGTCTCCTGGCTCCTCTTCTCCTGCCCCCAGCATCTGGCCACATCAACAACCTTCTCAGCCCTTCCTCATCTCAGTATTTGAGGCTTTCATGATGGTCATCTATCAGGAAATGGCTTGTGTGGCAAGGATAAGCACTCCTATGACATAGCTTTTCTCTGCTCCACACCCTTACATGGATGCAGAGTTACTGGGAGCTCGTAAGACCTCATGAGTCAGGCCAGCAGCCCACACCAGCATGGAGCAGGGAAAATGGCCAAGCTGTGGCTTGCGAGATGTGGGTGCAGTCACAGAGCCAAGAAGCTTTGCCTCGTGAGTGAGACAGACGTGACAGCAAGCTCATGTCTGGCAGCTGGAAAATGCCTTCCATGTTCTGGAGAAAACTTGTGTTGTCCCATAGGCCTTGTAAGCACATTGAAGTCAGACACTACTGCGGGCTGCAGATGCTGTCACTGGTGCGGCACATTCATTCCTGAATGCTTCCTCTGTCAGTCAGTGTTTGCTGCAACCCCAGTGACTGCTTTTTCTGTTCCCTACCCAGCAGGCTGAGATTTTAATTTATTGTGTTTAAATTTTTTAGTAAGGATGTCATGGAACAGCACTGAATCAACATCTCTGTAAGACCAGAGAGTTCCTGGATGTTTGGATGTTCCTTTTCCTTCTGGTCCTGCAAGGCTGGGAGTGTCATCAGGCTCTAAGTCTCAGCAGATTTTATATGTGCAGTGTTTCCCCTTGAATAAACTGTCAGATTTTATTTTGACTTAGACTGATCAAAGCTAACATGAGTTTAAAATAATTGTTGTATTTCCACATACTTGAGTAAGAAGCATTTCATGTTACTGAGGCATGCTTCAGAGAAAATGCCAAGCGATGTAAATACTACAAGACTGCTGTTTTGTTGTCTAAATGCATAGAAGGAAAAAAAAAAAAAAGAGGAAAAAAAAAAAACCTGTATGAAAACACCCAGTAGGTTTTAATCTGCTGCTTTTACTCATGATCTGAGATCAGACAGGCTTGCTTTCCTCCACTGACCTTGTGTGGTGGGGTAGCACAGGTGCCAACATACCAGTTAATAAAGCACTGTAAGGGGACATTGCTTCCTGGTTGCATAGGTCTGTCAGAGGCAGAAACCTGCTCTGCAAGTTCCTTCAGAGGTGGGCTTGGCTTTTCCCTTGCAATTTCACTCTCAAAGTTGGCCAACCACGATGGATTGTGTCACCGTGTCCTCCTGCATCACCTGGGTGGCAATGCCACCATGGCGGCATGTTCCTGCCTCAGAAAATGGACGTCCTTAATTTGCAAGCTTTGTTACTGAGTATTGAGTTTTCACAATTCGTATGCTAGATAAATTTCCTTTGGAAAGGTATTTTGTACTCAGAGTTGTGGCTGGAAACCAGGAATTAGTGGTAGAAAATCACCTGGTGGAATTAGGTGGAAAATTGTGAGGACTTGATTCTTTTGGTATGGTGAAACAGAGACCAAACCCCATCATGACAAATTTTGGATTATAACAGCAATAAGCCTGTTGGAAATGCAGCAACCTAGGCTTATGATTGTCCTTTCTGATTCAGCTAGCTGGCTTGGCTACCCTTATGGTTTTGTTTTGTTTGCTCTTTTACTGCTGTTTCATTTTGATCTCATAATTATTTACTGGGCAGAAAGGAAAAGGGCGAGTCTGTAAGCTGAGCACAAGGGTGCTTGGCTGGGGTGTGATCAGGACCACGGGTCTCTCGTAATGGAGGAGTTTGTGCTATTTAGTGTTGGGCTATTGTTTATTCTCAAGTGACTCGAGATCTCTTTTTCAGGAACCTTTGATTTAGAATACACATATTTCTGTAGAGAACAAAATATTTGATTTCAGTGATTGGCCTTTATATACTGAGAAAGTGTTGTTTTTTTTTTATTGCCATGGAACTGCTGGTGAGCTGTGATTTGCGGTATTGGCTGCAGGTGTGGATTTAACTGATGTGCTGATGAGAAGAATCCTCACAATCAGCAAGATTGTGTCTCTGGGAGCTAATATTGGGCTGAACATCTGGTCTTTGTAGTGGGAAGATGTTTACAGTGTGAAAGGCAATGTTAGCTCTCAAATCCTCTGATACACTCATTAACTCTCGTGAGAGTAGCACAGAGGAGCCTTAACCAGCTTCAGTGTTTTATAGATCTTTTCTGTTTTATAATGTTTTCCTCTTAAAACCAAAAATGCACTAGAGGTTGATTGAGAGCTGCCATCCAGAGATGAATAGATATTTTCCATGGCTTTAAAACTAGTGTAATTATTTTCAACTGCCCTGTGGGTATGGTTGGAACAACTGCTGATTTTGTTAGCTGCATTGACAGTGTTGTTTGCAGGATGACTTCTTAGCACAGTAATTTTTCTGCCACTAATTAAAAGCATCTTTGTTGATTTGCAGCATTTTACCCTAGGCTTTGTTTTCTTCTTACAGCAAAGAGCTCCAGGGAAAGTTTTGCATGATGCCGTTTGCAACCACCTGAACCTTGTTGAAGGTGACTATTTTGGCCTTGAGTTTCCAGACCATAAAAAGATGATGGTATGTAAAAAGTTAATTTTCACCTGGTTTTCATCTACATATGCTCTTTATTCTTTCTTCTAGCTCCTTACTTATAAGCTATGTTTAATCCTGAATTTCAAAAAGGAAAAAAAATATTTAAAAAGCTCTTGCCTGCTGGATTTGAAGAAACGTTTTTAAAACCTGATTATTCCTGTCAAGTTTCATCTGTGTTGAAAGTAGCAGCCAACTCAAACATGAGTTGTAAAAGCATTTTATTTTTATCAGTTGCAGTAGAGCAGCCAGCAGCAGGACTGCTGGAGAGTCTCAGCTCTGATTTTATAGTCACAAGTAATTTGGAGCATGGAGTCTGCAGACAGAAGTTGCAGCGATTGTGATGGAGTTCAGTGAAAAACATCTTGGGACAAGAAGACGGTTAGATAAAATATAATGAGGTTAATAAAAAAGAAAAATAAGGCAAAATAAACCTCATAAATAAGCTGTTGAAAGTCCTGTATGTGGAGCCATGTGGCACAAGCAAGTGTGCTGGTCCTGACACTTTGGGCTCTGAGAACAGCTGCTGGCAACGATCAGACATCGCACTAATGCTTCCAGGGTGGGAACAGTATCCTGTAGCAGAAAAAGCCAAAGGCGAGTGACTTCCCACTCTCATATGGCTTTCGTTCTGAGGTTTACTTCACTTGAGTTTTTTTGGTGTGACCTCCTGACATGTATGCTTGGTATCTGGGTTGTTTGACTGGTACTTTCTGGTGCATGCTGAATCTGCTGTCTGTTCAGTGAATTCTGCATCGGTAACCTGGCTGATCTAAAGGAGGTGACTTTAGGCAATTTCAGAAAGATCTGTTTCTATCTATATACAATTTTTCTTTAAGGAGCAGTATTTCTTAACCAAAGGCCAGGGAGGATTTAGCTGCTGCTGCAGTAACCTGTTGTCATGCCGTAGTGCAGGCTTATGTAGGCACTTAAGCTGAACAGTATAGGTCATAAAGCTTTATGCTTAACTATATTTAAGAGGAAATTTTGAAAAAAATGGATGTTGACCTTTAAAACTGATGCACTTTGTAGTTTGCTTCTGGATTTACATGAAGCACGGTTTACTACGATGTTTCATATTTTGCCAAATATCCTTGACTAACGCTTTAGGTAACTTGAGGGAACATAACTCTTCAAAACAGTGTGACTGCAGCTATTACAACAGAGGTCCCTGTAGCCATGTTAGTACATGACATACTGACATATATGTAGATAAAGCTGGGAGAAATGTACAGTTGCGTTTTAGTTTTCTAAAAAAATAGTGAAGGTCACCTGACCAACCTTATCTACTTCACAGGTCATTAAGTTTCAAATAGATGGCCCTCTGTGTTTTGCTCTGAGACCTGAAATAAACCAACAGTTTTTAGTCTTGTGAAAACAAAATGGTTTATTTGCTTGAGGCAGAACACGGGAGGGATTGAAGTGCTGCCAGTGCCTGAGGCTGTTGCAGTGGCAGGCTGGAAGTATATCCAGATGATCTCAGTGGGGGATCTACAGCTCTGACGAAGAGGAAGGTAGAAAGAAAACCCCGAGGCTGTTCCCGCTTTGACCTAAAGGAATGTGCCTCCATGCATCAAGGATGGTATCTCCTATAGCTCCTACTCCTGCAAAAGGAGGTATTAGCCAAGTATCTGAAAGTGCTGGTCACTGTATCCACCAGTTGTTTCTCTATTTGCTTTTCAAAAAGGGGGAGATCCCCCAGTCTAGCCTGTGTCTAGACAGGTGTGCCTCAGCTGTGAAATTCAGAGGAATTAATACCTTTACGTGGACTCCATGATATAAAAATGGTGCTAAGGTTCTTGAAAGCATTGAGAGGAAATCAGTGAAGATGGTAATGAAGCTGGGAGGCATGTTCTATGGGGACTAAGGACACCTGATTTGTCCATTCTGGAGAAAAAAAGGTGCAGAAGCAACTTCATTACTCTCTGCATCATCCTGAGGAGGGGAAGCGGAGGGAGTTGCTGGTCGCTGCTCCCTGGTGACATGATCCTCTGCTAGGCTCCTGTTTGATGGTTGAACTAGATGATCTTAGGATCTTCTAGCCTTAATGGTTCTATGATTCAGAGGATGCATGGGAATGGCACAAAGCTGTGCCACAGGATGTTCAGACCGGATGTTATGAAAAAATTTACCATGAGGGGGGTCAAACACTGGATCAAGGTTCTTAGTGAAGTGGTTGATGCCTCATGCCTGTAAGTGTTCAAGAGTGACTTAGATAGTGCCCTCATTAATATATTTTAACTTTCGATTAGTCCTGGAATGGTCAGGTAGTTGGACTTGATCTTTGTTGTTCCCTTCCCACAGAGCTATTCTATTCTGTGTTCTATTATATTCTAAAAGCAACTTGCAGAAGCCGTTGCAGCAGCAGATTTGATTATGAATCATTGCTTTAGTGTGCAGCAGCTTTCTGGATGAGAGTGATACTTACATTTAAATTGTAATTCTCAGTTTCTATGATGCAGCTGAGACAAATGCTCCTATGGGATTTAAAACTTTTTGAGCTTCATAATGGCTGTAATGGAGAATTCAAGCATTGCGCAAATAAATAAATTGCGGTTAGTTCTGTATCTAAGAAATAAAACACACATACATATTTTACATTCTCATCATCTGAAGATAATTAATTGCTTGTCCAGGGAAGAGGGCAATGGCAAAGGAAAAATAAATATTTGCAGTGTATTTGTTTGGATGTAATCATGTGTATGTGAAGTTACATTCACAGTTCAGCTGTGTTTGTTTCAGCGTGCCAGGCTCCAGACTTCATGTGTTACATGTTGACAGTTGTATGTCGTGATGCCCAGCAGCTGTACATGTTCAAGTGTGCTGTATATGTAGAAGAGAAGACATGCACGAGAGATGAAAATGGAGGGTCTGAGGGCTGCACTTCCCCTCAGCGTGAGGAGAAATGAGGCATTGTTGCTAAGCCTGGGATTTTAGAGTTTCATCATACTTGATGTCTGCCCCAATTCTCCAGCTGCTCCAGTCCAGTCACTGCTGCAGAATGCCAGACGTTGTTTCAAAAATAAATAATCTATCCTTTGTAGTTCTAAAGAAAAGGGAAAACAGAGATCCTAAGTCAATATTCATATTATTCTTCCTTTCCAGATTATGAATCAATCTCAGATTGGCTGTGTAGAAATACAGTGTGAGAGCTGCATGGTGTGCAAGTTTTAATTGCCTGGGTTTGGTGATGGTGATGAAGTCTTTGTCTTGCCCCATCTTTCTCATCTCTCCCTACATACATTCAGTATACACTGGCATTCAACAGTCTGGTAAAGGATGCTGCAACTTGTAGAATGATTGGAAAAATGGAGAAAGGAATGACATACTTTCTGTGCTCATGCTGTAACACAAATTTCCTCTGGAAAGAAAGAGATTTTGTTTTGTATCAAGGAAAATATATGCCTCCCATATTCTTGTAAATTAGCTTTTTCATATTCTGGCTTTTTTTTCTCCACTAAATCTGGCAAGGTCCCTGACCCTTCATAGTAGATTATGTACATGCCAACTTTCTGAAACAAAACAGTTGCAGTTACTGAAATGCCAAAAAGTGTCAGAACCAGTTTAACAGGCAATAAACCTTATTTTCCTATTCTTGTGTAACCAACTTTCCTTAGCCCTTCCAAAGAAAAGAACTTTCCCAGGCTGAAAAACATAAAAAGAATTCCATTGAGAAACATTAGTGAGTTTAAAAGGGCAAGAACGTGAGGACTTTGCTAATGGGAAGCCCTCATAAAGTAATTACAAAAATAGCAAACAACACTGGCACAGATACAGCAGCCAGACCTGTTTCTGTCTGGTTTCTCAGGTGATCTTTGAAAACTGATATTTTTAGGATGTTTCAGTATCTACATAACCTGAAATTATTCAAGGCCAAAGGTGTATTCTTTTCAATATATATATTTTCCCCAAAGAAAGACTCAGTTAATTTGTTTTTTACTGCCTTTAACCTTTGTGAAGGCTGTAGGATGTTCCCCTACAAGTTCTAGAAGTCTCTGAGGAAGGCCTCGTGCAATTGAGATTGCAAAATAAAAATCTTGGGCGCAGCTGTCAGCTGGAGATGGTGAGCTTTCACACTTCCCTAGTTTCTGTGAGTCATTTGGCTTTTATCTTCTACAACCCAATGAAGGAGGATAGGTGATTTGTCCAAGCCATTTTAATTGAGACTACAGAGTAGGCTTTTAGGTTTTCAAGATGTTGTTTCACTCCATTTCTTCTCTTTTGCAATCTAAAGGAAAGACTCAGGTAAGGTTATTAAAAAAAAAAAAACTCAGTTAAGGAAAACCTCAGCCTGATCTCCCCACATTTGTAGAACAGAGAAAATGTCACACAGTCAGAAAGTAAGCTTGCTTTTAGTTATGCTTGAAGCTGTGTCTGCCTCATGGTCTTGATGTGAGAGAACATTCCTCCTTAAAATGGTGGTGGTGAAGGGTTAGGGACCTGTCCAGGAGCTCTGCCATTATTGCTGAGCCTCATGGTGGCCTTTTTGCTGGGTCCCCAGATCCAGGTAGTTGTCTTGTCATTTCTCTCTTTGTCCACTACTCCCAGCTCAAAGGCAAGCATCAGGCCCTTTCACTTGCACTTCTGTAGATTATTGCAGTGAGAACTACAAGTGACAGCACAGGAGTGTCTCTTTCTCAGTTCCTTGTTTCGCTTTTCCACAAAGTGAATGGCTGTTGGCCAAACTTGCTGTGATTGTTGCTTTCTGAAGCAGTTATGATAAAAACCAAATAATCAGTTTTCCAGCTCTCTGAGTTTGTGTTGCTTCAAAAGCAATACAACAGCAACAGCTTATTAGCAATGCTGTTTCCTGAGCATATTCAAGAGTTCTGGAGAGAAGACCCACACTTGAAGAGCCAGATAAATAAATGGAAATCCAAATGGTGCAATAAAAAATGCTCTTTTGCAAGCAGTAGTTTGTTCAGAGCTGATAACACCACCTTTTTTTATTTTCAGGTGTGGCTTGATCTTTTGAAGCCTGTTATGAAACAGATTAGAAGTAAGTACTTCCTTGCTGTTGTTTATTGTGCCAGTCCACAGGTGGCTGAGTAAACGAGGAATCTGTTGATTGGTATCTTTATCTTCTCAACCTCCTCTACTGAGTTTTGTTTGGATTGTTGTTTCTTTTTATTTCTGTTCTGACCTCAGAAGATTTATGCTGTATTCTGTGAAGTCATGTCCCAGCAGCAAATTCTACTAAGCACACAGACATTGAACACCTGTGGTTTTACTCTTTATACTGAAGAGGCTGAACCAGCAGCAAAATTGAGAAGGTTTAGTCAGGCCCAAGAAGCACTGAGGCAGTGGTAGCAATGAAGGCTACTACTGCCTCACTGTTGTACCTTTTTGTTGAGAAAAAATCATGCAACAGAGGAAGGCTATGAAGGTACGTACATTCCTGAATGGTAGCTGTAATGAAAGGTGAAATAAAAAGAACAGGATGAAGAAAAAAAAAGAGCTAGAAGAAATTATTAATGGGAAGAAGCTAGCAAATTTGTTACTTTCAGGGATGTTGCTTCAGAACTTGAAAGCATCTTAGACCTAGAGGAGAAAGAAGTCAGGGAAGTCAGGGAATGTTGCGGTGGGAGAGAGAATGGAACTGTACATAGCCATCAGCTTCGGTGAGAGTAGAAGTGAACAGGAAAGACTTTGGTGGCTTTGTTTCTCTGTCAAATATCAGTGGAAGTCTTCATTTACTGAGCTTTACAACTGAGATTAATTTTACCTAGATGTTCTTCTGACCATGTTAGTATGAGTTTGTTCTCTGGAAGCACTCCCTCTCACGTGAGAGATATGTTGCTCCTTTTGTCACTGGTTGTATTTGTTAGAACAAATGTGCTGCTGTTAAAACAGAAATAATGATTTGCTGGTGGACTTGAAAAACAGACTGTATTCTTGCTCCCTCCTGTTCTGAAGCAAGTGTAATAGATGCACATAATATATTTTATTGGAACAACTAATGTAATTACCCAAAACAGACTTTATTTTGGCAGAATATCCCTCCACCAAGTGACTGTTCTGTTTTATGGTGCATATGTTTTATTTTGTCATCTGTCAGTGACCTGAAGAGCATCAGAACTAATAGCAAAGGATGGAAGATTGGTTTATCTGTGTGCACTGGAGATCCTGCATACCCCCTGTGCATCATTTGTGACGTAAAATTTGGCCAACGCATTACCAACAGATCACTAACTTCTTTTGGCCTTTCCCCTAGGACCGAAGCACGTTGTTGTAAAATTTGTGGTAAAATTCTTCCCACCTGACCATGCTCAGCTGCAGGAGGAACTGACAAGGTTAGTAGTTGTCTGACTACTTTTTTTTTTTATCTGAAATCTCCAGTGAACAGAGTGGAGAATGTGGGATCGGAGATGACTGGGTGAGAATCGATGACTCCCTCTCCATGTTAACTTGAAGTTATTTTCCCCCACCGTTGAGTGCCCCGGGGCGCTCCTCTACACTGGGGAACGTGTGTGACTGCACAAACATTTGGGACAAAGCTGCTCTGCAGGAATTGCCAAATTGCAGCAGCTGGGGGACTCTACTGCAGTAGCCAGTATTCCAGTGCAAATGCCAAAGGTCTGCACGGCTCCATCCATTTACAGATGGAGAAATGGATAGGAGGGGGAATTAAACAAAGAGGAAGGGACGGAAGGATGGAAGGGTGGACGTGTGTAGAAAGAGTACCTAAAGCATGTTTGTTTTCAGTGCTCTTTAAAAACTTGATTTAAGCTCTAAATTTCACTCTGGCATAAAGACATGAATTGTATTTCTCTGTAGGTGGATGTGTGTGTGAGGGGAAAAAACATACTGCTTCATGGCAGTACTTCACTGAAACTTTTCAACTCCTGGTCTAGAATTATTATTCTTTGTAATTACATTTTTCTGTTCCAATTCTCTATTTTCATTATTCGTTTTTACTTTTAATCCTCCCATAAGATGGTATTCTCTTTTACAGAGAGCATTTGTATCTGCCTAAATGGCTTTATAAAGATCATGTTCACCTTTGTGGTGTTTTGTGTTTCTCTGTCTTGGTTTGATAGCAGAGCAATGGAATGTAAAAAGAAAAAAAATGATTGATAACTGTTACTGACTTGGACAGAGAAAACTGGAAAAGTGAAATAGGAAGAAGGAATATTTACTTAAAAGACTGAGTGAAAATAATAAAGGACAGCTCACAGCATTATGTGGAACTGTCTCTGAGTAGATATTCTGCATAGCAGTTGCTTAGTATGTGCAGTGTAAATTGATTTTTGGTGATCTCTTTCTGTGCCTGGAGGCATATCTCTGAATCTTAATGACTTTTTTGTTAGATTTTAAACGTGTGTGCTGGGGATCTTGAATGTATGTACACAGCAGTGTGTAGGATGTGAAAGCATATCCACAGGGAATGGTTTTATCACTAGGAGAAGCAGAGAATATAATACGTCTGTGCTTTTCGCTTCTAGTAGGGTGAATTTTGTATGGCAAGGCAGATGTCTGCAGGTTTCAAAAGGACATTATTTAGATCTGCTATATTATTTCATGTATTCTGTATTTTGGCATCCTCTGCTCAGTTTGCATTTTTCATTTAATTCACCTATATCTCATTCAGAAATTCACTGTTCAAATGCGAGTTCTCACTGAATGTATTAAAATCCAGTCTTAGTAAAAAGTGTTGAGATTCTTGCATGAGTTCCCCAGAGGATCTGTGGTCGCTGCAAGGCTTGTTAAGGTGCCTGTCCAATTTGGATTACATTCCAAGTGTAGGAGAAATGCCTGCTATGAGCTTATTTTTTTTTCTAGGTAAGAATTTGATGCTGAGTGAAACTAACCTATTTCAATTTCTGTTGAAGCAGAAATAAATTTAAATGTTGAAATAGTGCTGTGGACCTGTGATGTCGGTGCACATAATCTGTGAATGTAGAATTGCCCTCGATGACTGGTTTGTAAGTGAATGTGTTAAAAATGGCTCTTAACAGTGCAGGATTATGTGCTGCAGAAGTACTGGAGCTAGATAAAGTCATTCAGTAAAGACCTTGCTCCATATTTCCAAGGGACTGCCAAGATGGAAACTTAAGTTCCCCTTCTGTTCCGGCATTTCTTCTTGGTTGCAAGTAGGTCCATTATCTTGAGATGCAGTTTCTGAGTGTGTAACAGCTGTCACATTTGCTTTTACTGTCAAATTGCTTCCATATTTCATTGATCTGGTTAAGAGAGATAGAAATGGAGAAAGAAAAAGGGATATATTTTGATTCTGATAAACAACCAGCCAGTATGTAAGATGGTAAGGACTGTCATATAGTACTTGTTATGATTTACTTATTACTTATAATATTCAGATCACTTCTGTAGATGCCAAAAAGTAAAAGGAATGTATTGCAAAAAAAATGGACCTGAAGTTTAAAACTTCTCCATCTTTCCCTGTTGCTTTGCATAACTCTGTCTTTGTTTTGCAGGTACCTATTTGCATTGCAAGTGAAGCAGGACCTGGCACAGGGAAGGCTAACGTGTAATGATACCAGCACTGCCCTTTTAATCTCACACATAGTACAGTGTAAGTTCCCTCCTTCTGGGAGGATTAGACATGCTTTGCTGGGTTACTTGTTACAATCTAGTAGGAGATGGCTTGAGTCATGTTGACAATTTATTATATTTCTGTATAATAGCATTAAAATGCAGAGAATTTACTCTTTTAAATAAAAATGAGCTCTTGGCCATTGGATTTGCATTTTTAAAGTACTCATTTGATGGTCTGTGTAGGATCCTTTTACAAGCAAACTTTGCAGGCAAGCAGGTTGAATTCTACTGAATATTTGCTTCGTTATTTGTATTTAGCATTGTATTATGTCAGCAGAACATTCAAGTTCCTGGAGATCTGAATGCTGTCTAGAGAATGTAGTAAATAAACATGCTTAGAATGCCAGACTTAAGTCACGTTCCTAAGAGGAAACTGATAGGGAAGAGGAAAACCCAACAGATTTCAAGCTCTTTTTTTTTAAATTGCAGTGCATCTACAAGAAGACTGTTCAGTGGACTTATTTATTATATCACAGCTTCTTTTGACTTCAGAATCACTTGGAAAGCATTGTATGTTTTCCACTTTGAGACTGTGGGTATTCTTGTTGAGAGTAAGAGTAGGAAAAAATACTTAATTCACATACATGATGGTCAGCTAGACCGTTGTTCTAAATGCTATTGTGTGGAAATTGCAGTCAACAAAGGTGTTCAGGAGTTCTTCAGTGTTGAGTAGATAAATCTCATGATCCTTTCTCATAGTCTGAGTGTTAGGGTTGTTTCTTATCAAGTATTACTGGGAAGGCAGATATTGTGTGCTTTTCTATCTGCCATGGCCATCATAGCCCAATGTGACTGAGTAGCAGTAAAGTACAGCTGCCTTTGGAAAAGTCTGGATTTTTCAAACTATTTCAAAACTGAATGTTTTCACAGCACAGGCTTGAAAAATAAATCCTTAGCTAGCAAGCTTTTTGTATATTTTAATTTTGCCTATTAACAGCATTCAGTACACCAGTGGTAGTTCTTTCCTTCTTTAAGCTAGTTCTAATTTTCTGTCTTTGCTGATAAAAATGTCTTGGTAACTTTGGGGAAATTGAGCATCATTTGTTACACTGCATTCTAGGAGAGTGGGTCTTCCCTACCAGATGTCTTTGTACCAAATAAAGATGTTGGGGAGAGAATACCTTAGTGCATATTTCTGTTGTGGAGGTGCTGCTTCATGATCATCCCCTCTTGAACTATTCTATTGCCTATGTATTATTTTCTTATGACTTCTACGTAGATCTTAGTTGATGTCTTGCTCATCTCTTATTGATTATTCAATTCAATTCTTCACCGAACCCTCTGCAGCTCTGGTGCCTGGGCTGCTGAATGCAACTACTAGCTTGTTTTCCTAGCATGAAAGGATAAAATCCCAGGATGTCCTTACACTTATACAAGCCTTCTTTTTCACTTCTGTGCACAGTCAAACTCAAGTTTTACTGAATGTTTTTCAACATTCCTCCATCGTGCACTTGGCCATCCCCCCTGACACACAAGTACAGGAAGGCAAGAAGCTTTCTTCTAAAGGTGTACAAAAATGTCACATCACCACCATTGCTCTCATGCACTGAGATGCGTTATAATGTTGAATGAAATAGTCTTCCTTTTGAAATCTTTTTAGCTCTTTGTCCCCTTCACCTTTGAGCTTTATGTGCAGACTTCTGAATGGTAGTTTTAGGAAACAAGTAGTACTCTCCTTATGGATGGTAAAGTAAGATACTTTTATATTGGGGGAAAAAAAGAAGTGTTTTTTCCATCTTATAAAAGGAGAGAGGCAAGGGATTCATCTCGCAGAGGTAAGATAGTATCCACAGAATCCAAACTGCTGCTTTGGGTAGAGAGATTTTATGCCTTATGGTGCCTCTTCACAGCTCCCAGCTGCAACTTGGGCTGTTCTGGATGTTTATGATTTTCACCCTCCCTCTTTTTTGTGTGTTTGCTAGAAACCTCAGCTAAAACTTTGTGACCATCTCATTTATTCTTCCACCTTAGTCTCATGAACATTTTTTCTGTGAAAATTGAATCTGATAAGAAGCTATGACTGTATATTACCCATGTGACTGTCTTTTGTTATTTATTTTCTCTCTGCCTTATTATTCAGTAGCTAAAGAAATATCCCATATTTGTCTGCTACAAAAATAAAACTTGACAGCTGATAATAGTAATGGTATCAAAGGGGAAAGATGGAGAACATAGGAGTTTAGGTATTGTATGTCTTATCGATGCTGTGCCTACCAGCGGTTTCCATGGGGGATATCTGATTCCAAGTGCCTTTATATTATGTATACAGGCTTATAGCAGTGTTATGGACTGTTGGTTTTTTGTTGTTTTTTTTTTAATATGAAATCCAATATGATAGCAAATAGGCTTATGTTAAATTAGCAGGTATGTTACAGAACAAAATTTATAAATGAAACATTCTATTTAAAAGCACCTCAAAAGCATTGTAGAAAGTGTTGGATGAGAGGACACTGATACAATAAATGATGCAATAAAGCAAATGTGTTAAGTAAGAAGACGGTCTGATTAAACAAAAAGAGCTGAAATACAAAGCATTAGACATATCAGAAGTACTAATGCAGGCAGAATACAGAGAGTGTGTAATTCACTTGCAAGCTAAGAGAAGGGAAGCCTCAATGAAAATCAATCTTTAGCTAAAACAGAACGTAAAGAAGACCTATATGCAAGGGTGATAATATTCAAGATGCAGCTCCTTTGTAGAGGGAGTGATAGCAGGGCTGGGGTGAGAAGAAAGCAAAGATGCTTGGTACAAGGTCGGAGAGAATGAAAGTAATTAGAAAGCCTGGAGGACAATTTTGATAATGAATTTGCAGTTGACAGAGAACACTATAAAAATCATGTAGCAATAGAATAAGTCATATGTTCTCTGGGCTCTGGAGAAAGCCCTACGTAAGGTGGTTAAGTGCTTCTGTGTAAAAGGTCTACTACAAGGTATGAATGAATAGCATTTTAAAGAGTCTAGTTCATGCCTTTTGAGGTGCTGCAGACTTAGACAGGCTTATGGCCCCTTAAAGAGGAAAAGCTTGCTTTTTGTTTTAGTTAGGGTTAAAAATACAACACAGATTAGAATCACTGGAATCAAGTGAAATGGGAGTGATGGACCTGCTTGAGATATGGGAATGAAAGAGACTTTTTTTGCAAAGGAGAATTCTCAAATAATTTGGGATGTGTTTGTAGCCACACATCTCAAGGAATGACTCAGAGTGGATGAAATGAGGAAGGGAATGGAAATCAGACACTGTTCAGTAGCTCTTTTCCACCTCTGCAGCCTGGTTGGGTTGAAAGGTTACTTTTCTGTCATTTGTAGATACCTTGGTCCTCATCTTCTCTGTCAGCGTGAGTTTACTGATTCTCATGTTTGCAAGTATGTTTGCTATCAGGCAAACTTTTGCCAGAAATCACTTCGCAGTGTTACAGGCATCTCCTTAAACCTTTCTTTTATCAAAAACCAGCTCATTTTGGACAGAACATGTTTAAGAGGTCACCTACATGGCAGAACTGAAGTGAAAGTGAGGCAAGGATCTGAGTCTGCATTCTGCCTGCAGCCTGGATTTAATACAGGGGAGCTGCATTTTAATTTCACTTACATTAATAAGATACCAGCCTTTTGTTGCAGCGTTGTTTGTAATGCTCTGGCAGATCTGCAGGCAGAGGTTGCTACATCACTCTGTGAAAAACCCAATAGCAAGATTTTTAAGAAGCATTCCAAGAATATCAGGCAAGAAGATACTGATCTGGCAGCCACACATAGATTGCCTGACCCTCTCTCCCCCTAGACGGAAAGGAAATCTCTCTGAATGGGCTGCAAAATGGAAGGCGGGTGTGGCATACTGTTGCACACACATTGCTGAGTAACTGCAGCAGATGGGAGCAACTTTGAGGAGGAGGGAGACAGAATGTGTCTCAAACTGCTGCAAAATTGTGGAAGATGAATGTTTCATAACCTGCTGATTACGTGCCTGTGTTCAAACACACAAACGAAACCATCTCACTTCAGATTTCCCCTGAGATTGGAGTGTAGGGCATGGGCCTGGGGAGGAAGCTTGCCTTTGCCTGCTCTGGGGAAAGGTACCTGAGCGCTACCATGCATAAGAGAGACGGATGTGATCTGCTGAATTAACACTGTTCTCCCAGTTACCCTCATTTTATTCTGCACATAAATCAAAGCAGCACTGTGATGATTTCATTTGTTCAATTAACATCTGACATCTACGTACATGATTGTGGGTGGGAGGAACCCTCGGGTTGCAGGTACTCATACAGATGAGAAGGGAGGAATGTATAAAAGATAAAATAGCGTGAGTCTGAGTCATGGCTTCGTGTGATTGCTTCTCTACCCTCTTCCCAGCTATCTGTACCTTTTGGATTGCCTGAATAACTCAGATTTAATTCAGTGTTTTAATAGACTTTTCTTGAAATTCTCCATAGCTGAGATTGGGGATTTTGATGAAACCATAGACCGTGAACACTTAGCGAAGAACAAGTATATACCTCAGCAAGAAGCACTAGAAGACAAAATCATGGAATTTCACCGTAATCACATGTAAGACTTTTTTTTTTCTTTTTCCTTTTTAGTCTTCTTTTAATTTAGTGTAGTTTTGTTAATACTTGCTATGTTGTATATGTAAAAGAGATTTGGGTCTCTGAGTTTCTCAAAGTTTACTTGTCAAAAAACATCCAAGCCTTTGAATTTACAGTTGCCTTTCTCCCATCATCATAATAAAATGCTTAAAGAACAATTGATTTTGATATTCATTCAAGCATGTCCTTATTTTACAGTCTATTTCATCCAAAATGCTTCACTGCTGATTCCGTGCATGCAGATATGATTGCAAATGATAGCTGATCAGTCAGGCACTTGTGACAATGCACTTTTTGATCTCAAGGACATTCAGTGTTGCTTTTTCACGTTTCTATGCTGTATTTAGAGATGGTTAAAGAAGAGATTTAATGATAGTTTTGGGAAAAGCAAAGAGTGCTTGCAGAACTAGGGATTTGAGGGGATCAGCACTCAAGGTGATGGTGCACAATAGTGACTTGGTCTCCTAAAGTCTTGAGGAAAAAAGGTACAATTGTGAAAAAATTTGGAATAAGACATAAAAGGGTTTTTTTTTGCTATGAAAACACCTCAAGACTTGAACAGTTTCATTCTGAACTAACTTGAATTGGAGATGAGTGTAGGGAGCTCTACTCTGCTGATAATTGGAATTTTTGCTTAATTCAGTTGTAAGAAGTTTAGTGCTTATGGGTTTCCAATGTTTATGTTAAAGTGTCTCCTGTTTCACTTCATTTCTGTTTTGCATTCACTTTTACAATGACACCATTACAGACTTCCATTTATTTGTTTTCATTTTGTAGGAATATAATATGTTTTTTCAGTGGAAAACAATTAGAATTACTTCTGTTAAAGCTAACAGCTCAAAATCCAAGTTTCAGGTGTCTCAGTACTGGAGTGGTCAAAATTTCTAGTAGATTGTAAAAACTGAATACTTTGGTATTGGTCTATACTATAATGCAATGTTTTTTTAATCTGATTAAAAAAAAATTCTGTGGAGATAGAAAAGACAATCAGATGTAATAGCTCTGATAGCTTTTAGTCTCTGGTAAAATGTCTATTTATGCACTAGAGGACCCGTTGTTTTCTGTTAATCGGTGTGAATAGTTTGTGTGTCTTCTCTTTTGTTTCTCAAGGGGACAGACACCAGCAGAATCTGATTTCCAACTTTTGGAAATTGCCCGTCGGCTGGAGATGTATGGAATCCGCTTGCATCCAGCCAAGGACAGGGAAGGGACAAAAATCAACCTGGCTGTTGCCAACACAGGCATTCTGGTGTTTCAGGTTAGAGCCGCTCAGCGTATGACTTTGCTCTTTTTAAAGCAGAGAAATCTCTTAGAGCAATAAGAATCCAAGGCCTTAACCATATCGGGAAGAATTTGTTTAAGAAAATTGAGGAATTTCCAAAGCTTTTCTAACAATAGCCTCAAACCTTACATAGCTCCACTATGTCCTTTACTTCCAGGGACTCATACCTTGTTTGCACACACAGGCTAGAACTCAATCTTGAACTACAATGCACTATTCAAAGTGCAAACTGATCTGCAGCTCACAATTTGCAAGTTGGTCACGCTGACACCTTCTGCATAAAGGAGCAAGCAGGTCTTGCAGGCATGGTGCATAATAATGGTTGTGAAACAGGGACGAATAAGAGACACCAGGAGTACAAGGTGAAGAATACAGGAAGTGAGTGCAAGCTCTCTGTAGTGTTGTGGTATCCTTGACCAGCTTTGGCTGTTTTACCTTTGCTGAGTTAGAAAGCATTTTCCTTAGATTTCGTTGCTCTACTGCCTCAGTCAGCCTTGTTCATGAAGCATTATTAGCAAATTTATTATTCTCCTTAGAGAAATAACAAATTGGAATTTTATAGATGTGAAAGTACAGATAGTCAGCTTGCATAAGCTGGTTTCACTTCAGTTGAGTTTATATCTACTAGCATCCCAAATGCCTCTTTCTGCACAATGTCAAAAGAAGTAAGTCAACTATTCTTTAAAATGTCCATTTACAAGTATTTACCACCATTCATTTGACTTCAGTTAAAATAGTGCAGCGTTTCCAACCTTGAAGAGTACTTTGTCTTTTTATTAAAAGAAAACAACAAAAACCAGCAGCAAAAAATGAACTCAGAAATGTCTAATCACAGAATCACAGAACTGTAGGGGTTGGAAGGGACCTCCAGAGATCATCGAGTCCAACCCCCCTGCCAAAGCAGGTTCCCTACAGTAGGTCGCACAGGTAGGCATCCAGGCAGGTGTTGAACATCTCCAGAGAAGGAGACTCCACCACCTCCCTGGGCAGCCTGTTCCAGTGCTCCGTCACCTCACTGTAAAGAAGTTCTTGCGTACAATTTGTGCGGAACTTCCTAAGCTCTAAATTAAAAAAATAAACAATAAAAACTCATAGCAGTTAAATGGATTGACAGTACAGCTACAAAACTGAAGCATAGATTGAAGCAGGAGAACATGAAGTTATTGTGAAAATGTACACAACAGTATCGCAGTTGTATTTACAGACCCTTCCCTGCTCCCCTACAGCACTTTCATCAGTTGAATTAATGAATTGCAAACCTTTATAAATTAAGATTGTCTTACAATTGAAGGAACATATCCAAAATAGTATGGGCATCACTGAATCCCAGCAGACTGCTGGGGTCTTTCCGTATCGATGCAGGTGCCAGCTGAAGGCCCAAAGTCTGATTTGTACAGCTCTAAAAGTCTGTTATCTCCCCTTGTTGTAGAGTCTTTCAAAGAGAAGTGGGTTGTTTTTGCCCACTTGGAATTTTTGCTGGAGCCAGCTCCAAGACTGAGAGCTGAGAGAGAAGCTGAGGTCAGGCTCTGACCTGCTGGAGTCTGCCCAGCAATTGGAGCCTTCAGTTCATCTATTTATTATGGGTATAGCTGAGAGAAATTGAAAATGTAAAGACCACATTAGAATGACATCGATGTAAAAGTCAAAATAAAGGTTCACTGACAAATGGCTTAAACAGTACTCACTCAGACTTACTTTGAAGTCTGCCTTTTATTAAGAAATCAGTGTCAGTGCTTCTGAGTGTTCTGAAGGAGGTTAATTATGTGATTCTTAGACAGCAGACTGACTTAGCAGAGATCATCACGCTGTCACTACTCCTACGTCCGTCTGGTGACGGAGCCCAAACCAACGTGAGTTTCTGCATTCAACCATCCTCGAGTTGCTGTTCTTTGAAACCTCTGTGCTGCACTGTAGGCATGTGTGTCTTGAAATCTTTACTGAGCAAGCTGGTGTAATGAATGTTCTAAAACAGTGTCTCCACTTCTAACATAAAGACACCTCATCTACAAAGAGACTGAGAGTGCTGAGGTTGTTCAGCCTGGGGTAAAGAAGGTTCTGGGGAGACTATATTTCAGTAAAGGGGACCTACAGGAAAGCTGAAGAGGGGCTCTTTATCATAGGGCGAGAGATAACTTTTGAAGTAAAAGAGTCGATTCAGATTAGAGGTTAGGAGGATGCTCTTTACTCAGAGGGCAAATGAGGTGCTGGCACAGGCTGCCCAGAGAAGCTATGGATTCCCCATCCCTGGATGTGGTTGAGTCCAGCCTGCTTGTGGCCCTGGGCAACAGATCTACTGCAATTTGTCACTGTCCACAGCAAGGGAATTGGAACTGGATGATTTATATAACCCCTTCCATAGTGATACTGGGGCAAAGGGCTAATGATGCTCTCATTGGGAATAATGGTATTTCAGAAGGATTTCTCTCAGGCTTACTGTTTATTTTTGCTGCATATATTTTTTAAAATATTTTCTTACATTTCAGAAACAGGTAAACTACTCAGATTCCTTTTACTTAAGTTGCTCCCTATGAAGAGGCAAAATAGGCTGCCCTGCTTTGTACAGTGATACTAGATTTCATAGTTTCACATCTAGTCAGTATGCCTAATCCTACAAAAGTTCAAGAGCTATAAGTGCCTGCCTTCAGTCTACTACTACTGGGTGCTTATGGTTAAGAATGTATGTTGACATTTGCAGCACTGGGGGGTGAATGAGAAGAAACACCATAATCGCAAATGAAGAGAATAGATGATTAATATTTGCCAGACTTGTGATTTGAATTTCTCCATTCAGAGCTGTAATGCATAAATTCTGCTGCTCTGTCCTTTGTAGGGCCACACCAAGATCAATGCCTTCAATTGGGCTAAGGTTCGAAAGCTGAGCTTCAAGAGGAAACGTTTTCTTATCAAACTACGGCCTGATGTGAATGTAAGTCTGTGTCAGAGATTGGTGAAGCTGACAAAATGTTATTTGGTAAATTTGTACTCCCAGATTAAACATATGTTTTTGTCACCTCTTGAGAGTTTTTTAATTACTTTTGTTCAGCATTGGTATGTTACTGCATGCATCAAACCAGCATCTCAGGTGAGCAGCCCAACTAAAGGAAATGCAAACTGAATGTCACAGAGTCTTCTTCTGACTGTGCTTCTGGAACTATATCATTGGTTCTTAACTATGTAAACCACCTCTTCACATGTTATGCTTGTGAGACCCCTTCTTTATCTCTGTCATACTTGTCAATGAAAGAAAGCTTAAGCAACAGCTGTGATATTGCTGGGCAGGTCATTGATGTCTAAAAGGCAGAGTAGGGTATACTGAAAGCCAATGAGTTGGGAAAAATCCTTTTTTTTTTTTTTTTTTTTTTTTTAGTAGCATAGGGCTTGCTTTGTCAGGGTGTCTCTGTAATGTGTGTTGCTTGCTTGCTCACATTGTGAACGTTCTCTCAACTTTCAGAGTTCATTCCAGGACACCCTGGAATTCCTTATGGCCAGTCGAGATTTTTGCAAATCGTTCTGGAAGATCTGTGTGGAGCATCATGCCTTTTTCAGGCTGTTTGAGGAACCTAAACCAAAGCCCAAACCTGTTCTTTTTTCTAGAGGTTCATCATTTAGGTTCAGGTGAGACCTGCTTTCTTCTTTCCACCTTTGTTAACTTCATATTTCAAAATCACATGCATATCCTTAATGATGTAGGATTAAACCCACCGTTTTCAGCTTCCCATCTGTAGTTTGCTCCTATATATTTTTAATTGTATCTTCTCAGCCAGAATAGTGCAGAGAACACTGGGGAAAAAGCCTGCGTTGATTTTGTAGTAGCTGTTGCAAAGTAACTGTCTAGAGGTAGGGTATCAGGTGTATTGGTTCCAGCTGATTTCACTCGAGAAAATGTGTCCCAAGTTACACCAGCTAACAATTCTTCAGCAATCCTTGGACTCTCTGTCTCTAGGAAAAGATCTTTTGTAGATACCAGAGTAGAGACTTGCATTTTCATGGTGTGGCCCTGGGGTAAATCCATCCCTACACAGTTTAAGAGATGTCTTTTCTCTATGCTTAGCCCACGTGCTTGTAAACGGTTTATAAGAGATGATAACTTATGCTAAGACCAGGTCTACCTGCAGTATTGATAAGAGATGTAGGAAGAATTGAAGAGTTAGATGGTTGGATTTTTCAGTTCTTGATGTTTTGTTGTTGTTTTCTGTTTGTAGATACAGTATTGTGCATGTCAGGGGCAAATACCCTTTCATTTTGTTCGGGAAGTTGATACAAATTGAACAACCAGAAACACCTTCTCTGTTGAGATAATGTTGTTGGTACGCTGTACCTGCCTTGAGCATGTACCCAGTAGATACGGCCATTCTATCTTCCCACTTTGTTTCCTACTGGCAAAATAAATTAATTAAGATAGAAAGAACTAGAGTAAACAAGCTATTAATTTTTGAGTTTCTGACAGAGTAAATAGTAAAACGTAAATGCATTCAGCTTATCTCTTGCTTTGGAGAACAGATTTTGCCTACATCTTGCATTCACTGTGAGCTGTGCTGCATATGCATATATGCATGTGGTTACTTTTTTCAGGCCTTTCAGTAAATCGGTTGAAATGAATGGAAAGGTGCTGGTTTTTTTTCTGTTAGCAAACAATCTGGAGGTGCAGGTTTCCTTTGCTGTTCCCAGTTCCCTGTGGAGTTTTTATCTTTGCACAGTAGGAGATGTTGGGCTTTCTCACTACAATTTTATGGTGTGTAGCATAAGGAAAGTGTGCAAGTTCCAGCCTAAATCTCTGCAGAGACTGTGTGTATGTTTAGCTGACGTAACTGAGTTATATTACAACTGAAATGCATTTTAGCAGCTTTCTTTTTGGTTCCAGCATATGAGGTAAGGCTGGGAGTTGAATCCTAGAAAGCTTCAGGGATGTTTTTTGTTCATGTAAAACTTAACCTCTGCTTTGCTTTATGCTGGGTGATTTCCCAGTCATATTGCACAAGGGTGAGTCAAGGGCACATAGCTGAATTTAATTAGTTCTGACATAACATCATAAGGTATCTCCGTAATAAAAAAAAAAAAACAAAAACAACACATGGTAATATGCCAAAAGGTAGAAGCTTGTGAGTATATGGTCATAAAGAAAGAGACCTTCTTTATGATTTTACATGAGTTTCTACTGATACTGACAAATATTTTTCTGGTTGCCATGACTTCATTTGCAGGCCACATACGTATTTATGATGACCAGATGATATGAAGTATTTACTGTGAGAAATTCAGTACCTCAGATTAGTAGTGTAACCATTTTTTCTCTTTCAGTGGCCGGACTCAGAAGCAAGTTCTTGACTATGTTAAAGAAGGAGGGCACAAAAAAGTACAGTTTGAAAGGTGAGAGGAAAATAAATGAGCTTTTTTAAAAAAAAAAAATAATTTAAAGCAGCAGCCTCTGTTTATTTATAAGAGATTAGCATTATTCAAAGTAAAAAAAATTCCTTCTTTGTTGGTTTCACAGTTTATCACTTGTATGATATCCTGTTGGTCCTGAATGTTTGGCAGAAGTTTGCATAACCAATCTATAGTTTATTTAAAATCAATAGTCTTCAATTTGTTTTTCAGCAGCGAATGCCCTACTGTTACAGGTAAACTGTTCTCATATTGATTTGCACCCTCTTCAGTAGGATGTGATTAATATATGTGAGCAGAAAGAGATTTAAATGGGTTTTAAATGAACATATTCATCTGAGAATAAAAGAGAAGGTAGCAGGAGTAGGTACAAACATCCTCAAGGGAGAGATCTCCAGGGAAGACATCTAACTTTGCTAGAGTGCATTTTATTAGAACTCATCTTATTTCTAGTGAGCTGAAATTCATGGACAAACTGCCGCAAAGATTATGACAATTTATTGCTAATGACTCATTTTCTGCTGATGGACCATTTTTTGTTCAGTGCCTCTCTCTTTTCTTACGATAATATGTTTCCAACACGTAGCACATTTAAGCATTACAGAAAGGAGGATCTGTTTTGGAGCAAACCTTTTGTGAATGGTGCTATTCAAAGTTTTTGTTTTCAAGTAGGCGTGTCTCATGATTCCTTTTCGTGGTAAAACTGAAATGGCCTCTGACTGTGATTTTGCTTTTATCTCCAGGAAACACAGCAAGATTCGTTCCATCAGGAGTCTGACAGTACAGCCTTCAGAACAGCATACAGAGGTGCCAAAACAAGTCAGTGATGTTGATGAAAGCCTGCATCATGCCTTTTAAACATTTCTTATTACATTACCCACTTCCAATTGATCTTTGGAAACTTCAGGAACATAGGTTTCTGCTCACTTTCTATTTAAGCGTGAGCTCAGGATCTCTGGATGTTATAAAGTTCAGCTTTTTTGATGCGGAATGCGTTCATTTCCACTATGGAACAGAATTGTTTCTAGACAGCAGCACAAGCATAAATAGTGAGCTTGTCTGAACTGTGCTAATGGCCACCTGAAAAACTGCAATCCGCAGTGTTACTGCCGGGGTTCCAAGTTTTGCAGGTGATTGCACTTGGGAAAATGTAATTATTTTCCTTCACTGAGGAGCGTTGGCTGCCCAGGACAAGATATTCCATTATATTAACATTATATTAATTTCCTCAGAGAAATTTCAGCTGTGTCCTTTTAAGTTATTATGTCTGGTAGATACCAGAAGTATTTGTCTTACATTAATAGTGATTATATGTTTGGAGTTTGCAAATCTGGTAGTCTAGTCGAGGTGAAGCTGCAGCAGCTGTGTGTTTCCAGGTCCAGCCAGTGGCTGAGCATGTATTTATAATTGGCAGCCACACAACCACGCAGACTCATTCACACACATATGTATACACGTGCAAATGTACGCACAGCCAGCCATACAGATGAAAACAAACAGAAAACAATACTCACACGAACACAAATAGCACATGTTCCATTCAGACTGATCAGAATGAAAGTCTGTTAGTGAAAAAATATTTATACATGTATACAGTATGGAATCCCTTCAGTTACTGGTCTTAAAGATGAAATCTATCCATTAATGGATCCTTAAATTTCTTCTGTTCATGTTACTTGGACATATAAGCTCCAAGGCTAACAGCCCTTCTCCAGTTGCCACTACTCAGATCAGTACATGTGTAAACGCACAAACAGTCTTTCTCAGTAACTCATCTTAGACATGCAGTCTGCCCCATAGCTGAAGCCTGGTTCCCAGCTACCTCACAAAGAAATGAACATGCAAATGTGCTTGTCCAGTAGCTAGCTGCTCCCAGACTTACGAGATTACGAGCACGCAGTCCTTAGGCCCTCTTGTCTCTCCAGTACCTGGATTGCAGCTCTCCAGTAGCCATGTCCTCTTTATTTTTCCAGTGCTTGGCCCAGATTTATGGCTGCTCCCATATTTGGTTCCCAGCTCACTTACCCTACTCAAAGACTAATCCAGTTTGATGATTTCTGGTATTTACGCATTGACCTACTCATGCAACCTATGTGCACGTACTCTACTCTTTGGCATCCCAGAGAGACCCAGCCACATTCTGATGATTCTCCCAGGACAGTCTCCAGAGGAGCTCTATTTCTCTGAGAAGGTTGTTGGGGTTATTATCCCCTCCTTACACTTTCTTTGTGCTCATCTATGTTTTATCAAATAACCTCATATGTGGTAGAGCTTAAACAGCAGGTGCAAACTACTAGGTTAATATATTCAAGAATGTTACCCAGACTTTCACATTGCTTCCTTTTGATATTCACAAGCTCTTTCATTCCTGCAAATCTGGGGAATTTGGATAATTCTGCTATACATGCAGCCTATTTCAAGTGTCTTTTAGCATTTTAATATTGCAAAGACAAGCTCAGGTAAATGGTGCATAGCTACTGCTGGCATATTTGTTTGCAGAAAAGCCAGTCCCCAAACTAGAGGCAGATAGGCTCCAGGGGTTGAATGCATTGTCTTCAAAAACCCGTGTATGACCTTTTGGGCTTTTTTAGAGATTAGAAGTAGGCCATGCAGAATTTGTCTTTACATGCTTATCTTTTTATCCCTCCAGCTTCAGAGTAGTATAAACAATTTGATGTTCTCAGTGTTGATGGCTATCTTAGAACATGGAAATATCTGGAGTGCTCCTTTTTACGTGTTACCATGTTCTGTCTTCCTTTTCTTTCTTTGTTAAGCTTACGTGTTTTCCCCCATCATCTGTTCTTCAGAATCAGAGAACTCTTTTTTCTTTTTTTTTTTTCCTTCTAATTCATTTTGAAGCTTCGGTTACCTCCTCTACTTTCAAGAGATCCTATGTTACTGAAGGATGTATTGTAGAATTGTAGTGCATAATTACACCTAGCCTTTTCCCCCTGACTCCCTTCCCCCTCAACCCTCTCTCCCCTTTGCCTACCCCTTCCTTTTCCTCCTTTGTCTTTCCAGAGCTCCAGCTTTGCCTATGGAGATGACAATGATGCTGCAGCAGTGCAGAGCTGCCAGCAAGGAAAGGAATTGAAAGCGTCAGTGGAAGACACTGGACAGCACAAGAGCCCTTCATTAAAGAAGAGCCCAAAAGAAGGCAGAAAGGTGGATGGAGCAGTGGTGTCAGCAGTGGAGGAGGAAGAGGAGGCTGCTACAGACAGGATGCAGCAGAACAGACCTCAGTCACAGCAACCAAGCACAGGTCCAGCATCCAGGGCTGCTCATGGCAGCAGCACCTCCATTCCTTTCATTGACTGCAGTGATGTAGATAGCGAGTATGATCTCCTCAGAGAACAAATAACCCGGTCATATTCCCAAACAAATGACAATCATGAGGGTGATTTGACCAGTGGTGCCTATATTCACTATAGAGATGAAAATCTTAATAGAAGTAGATACAGGGATTCCTCCGCTTCTATAAAATCTTCCCAGTATCTCTCTGAAGAGTACCTTGATGATAACCCAGCTAATCTCTCCTTCTACACTGTGGGAAGCCCCAGGGTGCCAAGGCACAGCTCACTGGTTGATGAAATGTTTAGAGGGCCAGGGAGCCGTAGTCCACTGGCCACTCCTTTGCCTCCCAGTAGCAAAGGATCAAGCCCCAGCATGAGCCTGAGTAGAACTGGCTCTCAGGGTTATATCTCAGAAAACGGGCATGACAGCAGGACTAGGACTGGAGAGGAAGACAGCTATGCCAGCAGCTGCCATGGCTATGGCAGATATTCTCCAGGTTCTCAGCGGCCTCATGCACGAAAAATCCTAAATCTCTGCAATAAATCAGCTACAGACCCTTTTATCTTGAGCCAGATATCTTCAACCCCAGGGCAGGAGTATAGATCTGAGAGACATTGCAAAGGGGGTGGGATGGCCAAGATGTCTTCTCCAGAAGGCAAGATGATGGCCAATGGTATGCCAGCTGGGGGGCAATCAAAGCAGAGCCCAGTCATACAGTCACTGCATGCCAGTGGCATGATGGATCATATGGCTGCAATCCAGGTGATGGAAGGCTCCACCAGCAGTGGGACAGAATCTAGTGATTCTGACTCAGAAATCATTAACCCCTTCACTCACCCTCTGGTGTTTGGAAATCCTGTTGTGCTGAGTTCCTCTCCTATGCCAAGAAATAAGTACTCCTTTGGAAGCCTTCAGCTTGATGAGGAGGTAGAAGAGGATGTGTCTGTGGGCCTTAGTGATGAAGATGGTGTGCAGGTCTTCAGCTGCTAGGAAGCAGGGCGTTTGAGACCAGTGGATACAGCAATTGCTCATTAGAGTGATGGCATCCTCTGGGGCTTGTGAGGAGTGGCTGGTATTAAACTCAGAGCTTGGGCTATTTTACATATTGTCCTTGTACTGACCAGCCAGATGAAGGAGGTGCTGAAAATACAATAAGAAGGCTAAGTTTCAATTCATCTTAACAGTAATTCATCTGCTCTGAAGGGCAAGAAGGGAGGAAAATTATTACTGATTTAGGTACCTTTGTAAAACTCTATACGCCCATCTGTTCTTTGTATGAAGTCATGTTTTAGGTATATGTTGTAGCTTCTTTGACACTTGACTACTTATTTTTGCAAAACGAACAGAAATGTTGTCACATAGGTACGTTGTACTCTTTTGGATATCTAATACAATTATTTTTCTCTCTTGTTTAAGGAGAGCTACTTAAGAGTGCCTCAATAGAGTTAGGGGAAAAAAAATAAACTTACAGCCAAATACAGGCAGCTAGATACTCAAGACCAAGGCTTGCTGAAATCCTGAAAAATGCTGGCAAATCTTTTCATAGTAAGAATGTGTTTAGTCTGCTCATCTTCATAACCCGTTTTATAATCTTAACTGATGAGCTGAGGAACAATGACTTCTATTGGTTTCTGATTTAGTGAATTCAACAGGTTGATTTGTTAATGGAGATTTTGAAACTCCAAACTCTTCCTTAAGCAGGATGGAGAGCAAGATGAAAGATAAAACTCAAGTGAATGAAAAAAACATAGATTGAATTGGCTCTAGTTACAAGTGGTGTGAGTATTATTTGCAAGGCAATCCTTTCTATTCATTATCAGTGTGGTAGAAAGATTAATTGCAAGAGAGTAGGTTTGTATTTTTCCCCTTATTCTTTCAGTGGTATTATTCAGAAACATCAAAGTTCTGTTGTGGTGATTTTTGGTGGGAGGTTCCAAGATGGTGGCTGTTGGGGGTTTTTTATTATTTCTTTTTTTTCTCTTTGATCATGAAAAATCTTCATCTGTACAGCACCCAATTAGTCTGTCATAGGCTGTTCTTTTTAGTTTTGCCACCTCATAAATTTTTCATTCCCTGACACAGAGAATGGTGGGGCTAACTGTGATTCAGGCTGATTGTTTTCAGTAGTGTGTATAGAGTAGCAAGATTCTGACACACATGCAGAAAGGCAGACTAATTACTTGTAAACTTCTTTTCACAAGCTACAAGTATTGAGAATTAGGCTGTATCCTAATAAAATGTGTTTCTAGTTTCTCCAAGATGACAAAGAAAATCAGAGGAAAGGTCTCCAATATGGAAAGTATCAAGCAGTTATTAGAGCTGGGAGACAAGATGTGCTCTTTAACACTAGCCTTACTTTTAACTTTCACTGATTTTTTTTTATATATTTTCTTTTTGGGGTATGGGAGGAAAGGGAATTAAAGCTGAGAATGTTAAGTGATGAACAGCACTTACTGTACTGGAGGTCACTTGCTGTGATCTGCTTCATGCAGTACATGTGTACATGGATGGTGGATCCACCCACTGATGAACAAGCTACAGGACTTGAAATGTAGACAATTTTTGAGATCATTTTTACAAATGTAATAAAATATGAAGTCTTTTTAATTTTTCTAATGCCTTGGTCTATGCACATTTTAAGAGTTTAATCTGAGTGAGTGATATTTAAAAGGATGCATTAGTTTGCTTAGATGTGCTTTACATTGTTGCAGTAAAATATGTCTGTGTAAATATGAGTTTTAATCTGCTCATCTACTTTAAAGTGCTTGTTTTTAAAGATTAGATAATTCATTTTTTAAACTGGAATGATTTTAAAGCATCTCTTCAGACCGTGATGTTTTGGCTACGGTCCTTTCTTCCTGTAGTTAAAGGCATGACTCTAGAAGCAGGGAGATTGCCTATTAGGAGAAAGCTTGCTTGTATATTATTCTGAAAGAAGGTGATTTGTGTTGTGGATTTAGAATAGTGCTAAATAATTGCCTTGAACTTTGCAATATTTAAGAAGAGATGTAGATAGCTGAAGCTTATGTTAACAGATGGTATGAGCATGGGGAGTACGTGCATGAGTCTCCTGTTGTTTTTTTTTTTTGTGCCTGTACAGCAGAAGAACCAGGAGTTGTATTATACTACATATGTAGAGTAATAGTAGTCTGGACATATCCATTAATTGCTTTGTTAGCTAGTAGAAGTAAAGCTCACGTAATGGGTTTCCACTGAAAGGATTTGCAATCTTGTTTCTGTCACTTCACTGAAAAGTGAATAGATTTCATAATGTTTGGATTTGAGTGAATATCAAATTTTCTAAGTGATGTTTACTATTTTGCATCCTTTCAAATACTGTTTTCTGGCCTATATTTCTTCTCTAACATGTCTACAGAGGTAATGGATATATACAAGAGCAGACCTGCTACTAGCTGGAGTTAGCTTAGTTGCTGATAAAGTATCTCAACAGCTTTTTATTTTTTCCTTTTGAGTACTATTCTCAAAAGATAAAATATAAGGATTTTTTAACAACTTTTTTCTCTCATCTTTTCAGTTTTCAGGCATTTTTTCAGTTTTAGATGTTTGCGGTTCATTTTGACATGTGGAATTTTTCCATTTTGAAGGAATAAAGTTTGTAAATTACATAGGAAATCATTTAGTTTAGGATTAAGCATTTTGCAGCATTCTTACATTGCTGAAGCTCAGTTCAATATTGGTAGACAAGCATTTAATTGAAAACAATCTGTGGGCCAAATACTTCCACCAGAGATGTGGTTGACCTCTTGGTGCTTGCCAAGAATGGTAAGCAAGAGAGCAATTTTACACTACTGTTTCCATATAGGATCAGGTCCTTCAGAATGCATCTGGGAGTTTGTTTCTGTGGAACAAATACAGAGACCTTAGAGGTGAGAACAGAAACCTTTGGGGCAAGACTGGTGATGATACGGGGAAATTCTTATGCTAGGTCACAAAATACAAATCAGAAGAGGAGCCTGTCAGTTCAAGTTAATCCTTGCAGGGATTGATTAATCTGCATACCCTAATCAATGGCAGTGGTCTAAGTGCAGCTGTGTCTCAACTGTTTGGAAGGTATTTGTTGGCCAAGCGAAAGATGTAATTCTCTCACCAATTACAGTAGATTTCGGAATGCAGCTGACTGGCACTGTTGATTCACATTTCCATATTTTTTGTTTGCAACAGTTAACTTCGTATTTCAGTACGAATTCAAGTCCAGATATCCTCAGACAGTTGCTGCAAATGAATCACAGCAAGATCTAGCAACTACTTCTTGTCTGAATGAGTTGTGCTGTACCATCTTTCTCCTGTTCTTCCAAAGAACATGGAAGAAGCCTGTGGTTGGGCTGTCCAGACTGCTGAGCCAGCTCTACAAGTTTGGATGAACATGGATGAACATAGTTGCAAAAGCAGCGTAGAGGTTTCTCACAAAATAATGTGCAGATGTAGATAGAAATTAATATATGCAACCCTATTCTTTTTTTGCTATTCTAAGTACTTGACCACATTTAGTAATTTGCTACAGTGAATGAGAAAAGTCATGTCAGACATCTTTAAGTTTTCTCCATCCCACCAGCAGTTCAAATGTACTGTGTCCTCTTGGGTTCTTCTGGAGTTTCTTCTCCTGTCAGCCTTTCCTGGAATCTGGTTTACCTCCGTGATCTGGGATATAAAATTTGGAAATAAATTTCTAGATTTAGGAAAATTTAATAGTGGCAAATTGATGGAGGAGACAGGATTTACGCAGGGTAGAGCTTTGAATAATTGTTATCTGTGTAGAACACTTTGCATTGTTTTGGGGTTAAGTCTACATGCCCCAGCAAGAATATTCCTTGTGCATGGAGAGAAGGCTGTATTCTCTGAAGATGATCAATGCCTGCTGCTGCCATTGTCTCACATCACTCATAGCCTAACGTGTACAGCCCATTAGCCACTGTAGTGCATGCTAAATATCAATTATACCAAATAAATACTGTAAGAGAATTTTCCACATATGAAAAATGCTATGTAACTGAAAATTGTTTTTGTTATGTCTGAATATATATTTCATGAGTTATATGGAGTTGAGATCAGTTGAAGTAGATGAGTTATCACAGTGAAAGAGTTGCATGTTAGTAATTTGAAAAATCAAATCAATCTACCAGTTTAAGAGTAAGGGGAAGGCAAAGTTAGGTAGAATTTTCTCAAGCAGCAGCAGCAATGCTGAACATAATCATCAGAACCCAGTGAAGGGTGAAAAAACAATGTTTTGTGAATTAGTTCCCTAAATGGGGATCATCTCATTAGCCCAGACTGCTTCAGAACCCATTTTTTTCCTCCCTGAATATTGGTGTTGCTGGGTTCAGTTTGCACAGATGTTTGTGAAACTGCTTTTATTAGTAGAAGCAGTGGTATTCATTCTAAGGAGTACCTTTCATGCCAGAAGTTCCTGTGTGGCCCACTTATCTGGATATGCAATTACTTGGTGGAGACTGGAAAAAGTCAAATGGAAAATGGGATAGACAGATCTAAAACCCATTTACAGCTCTCTTATTTCATTTAAAAGCAGAGATGTTTCAGATGGTCTTCTTCTGTCCCATAGTAAACATACACACTTGAAGAGTCTCCATAGACAACTTCTTGAGGATTTCAGGCATAAGAAAACAAAGGGAAGGAGAAGAATAGGAAATATTTTACTTACACTTAAAATCTGGCCTTATTTATTTACGGTCCCCTTTGGCATAGCATGCTCCTTGGTATTCATGACTTTAAGGTCCCAGTGATTTCTCAGGGTACTCAGAGAGCAGGAATTGTGTCAGTTAGTTCAACTGATGAAACTGATTTTGAATATTGAAAACCAGTGATTCAGATCTCCTCAATATGATTTATATGCAATTATCTTGAAGCATGGCTATTTTTGGAGCGATTCTTCAGCACAAGAAAGATGTCTGGCCCTAAATCATGTCACACACCATGTTTGTTTAACTGGTCTCATTTGTCATAATGAGGCACTAGGCTGCTGTCAGAGGTGACTTTAGAATGATATTTTAATTGCACCAATTTAACTTGTAATGACTAAACTAATGATGCAAGTTTTTCTCAACTTCCACATGCATGTGAAGTAGTTGCAGTTGGGTGTTACTTACCTTTGTGGGGTAAATGTGGATGCCAGAGATCCAGCTGGAAAGGGCAGTGAGCACGAGGGAAGGAGGATCTGTGTTCAGGCATGCGTAGAGTGAGGGAAGCCAAAGTTCTTTTCAGTCTTTCAATAATGTGTATCTCTCGGAGTGATGTAGTTTCTTCAGGCGCTTCTGTGTATTTTAGCATATTTCTTTGCTCTCGATATACAGTCCTTTTCTCCATACCAAATAAGAAAGACCCTATGTATATGAAAGAAAACTGAATTTCTTGGAACAGTATATACACACCTTTCTTTGTTAGCTGCTGTCAAAGACAAGTGGTTAGGAGAACACTCCTTTTGTCAGAAACCCAGCAGATTGTGGCTGTCTCCTACTTGAAGATGATGGTTTGGTTTGAGCTCTTCTGATTGATAGTGCCTGATGCAGAATGTTCCCATCAGGGGGTCCCAAAGGTTAGGCTGATGTGTAACTTCTCGTAAATGGGGATGGCACCTGGCTGGCTTCAGTCAAGCTACATCAGGGAAGATTTCTGCTGGTGCTGTTAGGTTCTAGAAAAAAAAGGAATACAAGTTCCAAGAAATAAAAGTGAGCAGAATCTTTCTTACTCCATTTCAGTAATTTCTCTGCTTGCTGAATTATGCCTAGACAAGGACACATATGTTATTACTTCTAAGGGAAGCAGCTCATGTGCTGCGTGCAGATCCTGAACAAAACTGTCTTCTGTGTCATTCCCTACCGCTGGGCTGTTGAGCTGCCACTGATATTTAAAAATACTTAAAAGAACTTTGCTTAAAAATCAAAGGCTCAGTGTGAATAAAAAGCCTAGATTGGATGGCATGTTGCACTTCTTTAGAGTATTTTGTATTCTGTTCTGCTTCTGTGTTTATAGACAGGCATATATACTCATAGAGTATACATGCATACAGAGCACATAGAGTAAGCAAGATGCTTGTTTTCTGTTGTTTGTTATAAAAAGCAGTGAGCACTTTCTTTTAAATGCTATGAAATTCGGGAAGCTTGTGTGCCTGGCTGAGCTGTGTATTTACAGGCATGTTTTCCACAAGCGTGAGTGTAAATAATGATATTATAACAATGAAGGAAGTAAAGATCTTAAATTTGCATGACATGAAAGTAAATACTTAGTTTGCTCTAGAATTATTCGTTTTAAGGTATAATTTAATTTATGATTTCTTGGTAAAGTTTTGGCCCCTGAGAACCATAAAAATCTAAAAGCTTTACTCATAGAAATTAACTCTTAAGTCCAGTAATGATATAGCTGTCAGTGGCTGAACAAAGAAAACTGGAGGAAAATGAATGTTTTCTAATTCGAGAGCTTTTCAGCTTGTTAAAATTAGATTAGATGCTTTCTTTAAGACGCTGCAAATCTTGTCTTGAGAAGGAAACGGTTTGCCTTTGATTTTTACAGCAAGATCAGAGGTAGGTCTGTGTTTAGTTCAGTGAGTGTTAGTGCTCATGCCTGTTGCTTTTCTGTGAGGCACTTCAAACCTTTGATTAGCTAAATTCCTTATTATTCCCCTTTCCTGCTAAGAAACTCACCTGAATCCACTAACAAAAGTTCGTAAGCTTGGCTGTGTTTCACCTATTTGGCCCTTTCCTGATTTCTGTGTGCACATGCATAGCTTTTTTTAAAAAGTAAGTCTCAATTGTCAAAATTAATTTTTAAAATTGAAAATGCTGGGGACTTCATTCTCATTTTTGTCATTTGTTTAATACCGTTTAAAGAGAAACATTTTTTGTTTCATTGTATGCACTGTTTTGTCAGCATGTACCTCTCTGGGAGAAAAAGCCTTTTCAATGTTCTGTCTTTATCCTCAAAGCATGGTGTATCTTCTGTTCCTTGCATTGTTTGGAGCACTGTCTCAATGTCCTTTTACTGCTGAAATACCTATTTGTACTGGGAGTACCTAATTCCTCTTATTACAGTGATCTTGTCTCATAGAGCACTCCTCATCTCAGAACTGGAGAAAACAACCCCTCCACCCCCAGGCTGTGAGTTTCATGTTGAGATGCAGAGGAGCAGAGGTGGGGGGGAAGAACGTCTGTTTTCCAGGGCATTACAGCTCCATTAAGCACGATCGTACTGCCTTTCATTTCTTAATGAAGGCTGCACCTAGTGATGGTTAACTTCACCTGCCATAGCTTGTAAGCAGGATCACTGCAAGTCATGGGGAGATGCCTTGTTGAAATGGACAGTATCTGTGGCTTAAGCTTACATGGGGGCTGAATGTATCATGATATTTTCAGTTTGATTGTAGCACCAGGTCGTGTTAATTTACAGACAAAGAAAAACAAACTAACCGTAACCCTGCGTACAGCAGGGGATCCTTCTATTCTTCACTCTTATTTCTGTCTGGGAGAATCAAGGCCAGACAAAGGACTGGTGCCACTGACACAGTTCTTCCCAGGCTGCAGCATTCACTCCTTGTTCTTAAGATCTGAGCATACCCTGATGTAGGCCTCCAGCAGCTACTGTCTGATTTCACACTCACCACTGTCTAATACTGCAGTACACCAGTAAAGCATGGGCCTTTACCAACTGGGGAGGTTGCTGGCTACTAAAACAACACCAAGCTTAATGAGAATATAAGCATGTCAAGCCATTTAACTGTGTATGCATGGAATTAATTTTCTTTTTTCTTTTTTTTTTTTTTTAAGTTTTACCTGTATTGAAGGCTTTTACTCATTCTGACTGGTATTTTGCTGTAAAACTATCCCTGATTTAATTGTTCTGTCCATTTACTGGCTGATGCTTTGTCCTGTGTCTGAGGAAATTGGTTCATTGAGGAGGCACATAATTCTCCCAAACCTCTCACTGCCACTCCTGCTATGGGCACATGGCAGTTTTGAAGGTGTGAAGTCAGCAAACCCTTCACCTTGCCATGTTCCCTTTATGCCAGGCAGGGTTATTGGTTTTGTGTGACATCGCATCTCTTCCTGAGATATCTTTTTCTTTCCATTCCTGCTCAGTTTTTGTAGTACTGCATTAAGGGATGTTTACATGGATTTCTGATGGATGTGTAACTACTTTTCAAAATCTTTAATTCTAACAAACTGTATCCAGCACTCCTGCTTATTTTGTTTAACGGAGAAGAGAAGGACAGACTGAAGTACTGGTCCCCCAGGGAGCTGGGGAATGAACAGTGGACACGCTTCTTAAACTCTTCTCCAATCTAAGGTACTCCAGTCATCAGCAAAACAAAACACATGGGAAAACTCTTGCCCATTCTTCTGGCACTCTCTGCCCCCCATGTCATTTTGAATTACATGTCTTTCCCTGACCAACTTTAAGGTAGAAGCTAGAGATAAGCAACCACTGTGACAATGGAAAGTTAAGCTTGCCTCAACTGTGGCTAAAGTAGCAGCAGATTTGTCAGATGCTTTCTCACTGAGAAGCTTCTGTAAGTAATACATTCAGTAATGCAAGGGCAGAGGGGCACCAGCTTAGGTTTCATTTACCAGATTGAAGTGTAGAAGAAACTCATCTGCCCTTAAAGCTGAGTAGTTAGGATTTGGATGTCACATCTCCCAATTTAAGTAGCTATGGAATAAGTCTAACAGGTATCCAGCAACATGCCAGGAATTGAGAAAGGCACTATTCTAACTCTTAACACATCTACATTTCTAATGACCCGATAAACCTTGAGAAGTGTATAACCCTTACAATTGAATTTGAATGGGGCTGTAACTGTACAGAAAACTTTCCAGCAGAATTTCAGTCATTTTCAGTTATGGCTGATACTTCCATAATTGAATACTTTTCACTTGGTGGTGCTGCACAGAGAACACAAACAAAAACATCATCACAATCCTGTACTTTTCGTTGCTGCTGAAGCAGAGTTTGTAGAGATGGGAATTATTCCATTTGAAGTAGATGCAGAATGCTAAATGGCAGAAATTGGGTTACTCATCACTTTTAGGAAAAGGGGAATAAAGGAAGAAGGATATATTGGGCTCCATCTTCCTCAGAAAGAGATGAGCCTTCCCTTGTTAGGTTAAAGCCTCTAACTTGAGATTTTCGGTCCTTTCACGTTGTCTGTATTGCCAGCATAGAGGCAGCACACAGTTTAGCACACCTACTGTTTGAATTGACGTGTGGGAGGGACTTTCTTCATCAGCTGAAAAGCAGTGATAATGAACATTTTTTTCCTCTGGTACTGGATATATTTTAAAGCAGCATAGCTCAGCTAGCCCAAGTCTCCTTGGGTGCCAAACTGAACACCAGTACCTTTGGCTTAATATCTATGCATGATGGGAGCTTAGGCAAAGCAAATACTGCTGGTAGGATGAATTGCAGCCAGCCAGCCTGCGCCTCTCCTCCTGGGTCTTAAAACAAAGTTCTTAAATCCAGGAAAAGTATTTAAGCACTTGTTTAATTCCTGTCAGCTTCACCAAGGATATTCTTTTAGTATGTTCTCAAGCCATCTGGAGATAAACATCCTTTTGTATCTGTCTTTTGGTTTGTGTGTATATAGAGCTAGCTCCATTATATTTAACAGATGGCCCCAAGTTGAAGGCTTAATCTAAATAAAAATGATTTGAAGTAAGAGCAAAGAGGATTCCATGTTACCAGCTGCAGACCTTTCAGGCCTCTAAGGTGCTGAGTGGTCCCATTTCTTATCTGACAACTGACATGCTAATAATTTGCTGTCAATCAAGGAACTCTTGTGGGTAAAATGGGAGGAATTTCAGTACCTTGTAAGTAAGATTGGTCTTCCCTTTGCTTCTGTTTGTATTCTCCAGAATGTAGTTGCTGAGTAGAGCATGTATGGATATACTGGATATACTCTTCTGTGGCAGGAGGTCAGATGAAACAAGGAGGAAAGGACCATTTGGTTAATGTAGATTATTTGTTCCTCGTCTCCATAGAGAAGAGAAAATCACTATGCAGTGCTGCCTTGACCCATCAGCATGACACATGTCCTGATTGGTGATGGTGGGGAGAAGACCTTCAGTTTTCATTTCTTTGTGATTTATTGAAATTCTCACAGCACAGCAAGTTGTTTTCCCGCTTTTCACCAGAACGTCATGTGATGTGTTCATCTTTATGGCCACGTTGGTTGTAATTATGCCCCAGAATGTGCTAAAATAACAGCATTTTGAGGCCCTTTGTCAACATAGTCACCTTCTTACACCTAGCTTTAGTTTTCAGTTGTTTGGCATATTGGCTAATGGGGTCTAGTTTCTTGCTTGTAGGTGCTGGTTTTGAACTTGGCTTGCATCCACTTTCATACCAAAAAAAAAGAAGAGAATGTAGCATTTTACCTTGCTGCAAAATAGCTCTTGGAGTGGCAGTGATGTATTGGTGTGCAAGTCTGTAATCAGTGAGGTTACACGCGATACTGTGAGCCACCAGGTGCAGTTTTTCTTGATATTTTTATAATACTTTTCTGAAGTTGTGTCTTCCAAGTGTGGATTAGGAAGTCTTTTTAATTCATTGTACGTCTGATATTTTATAGTTTTAAATTCTCTACTTGTACTGATAAGAATTGCAGTACACCTGACTTTAGATGTAGAGTTACAAATCGGTAGGTAGATATGTTGATTTATCTATATCTATCTATCACAGATAGGTGCTATTTAACTTCTAGAATATAATGCCTGTGAACTTCTCACAGAGGTGCAAATCATTTATTATGCTGTCATATGACAGGCATAGTGCCAGAATTTCCTTGTTTCCATGTTTGAGGTGATATCACTTTTCTTATGTCTTTTGTAATGTAGAGTGTAGCACTCTTAACCTTACAACCTTGCTATTAATCTGTTTCACTCTTTCTCATTCATGAATTCCATTTCTTTTGAAAATACTGTATACAGTTGTGTGCTAGAGTCAATAAAATTGACATTTGTGTAACAAGCTGTGGCATTTTCTCAGATTTCACTGAACACTGATTTAGTGTGAAACTGTTGATAAAATCTTTCTTGCTAGCTGTAATAATACAGAACTTTATTTCATATCAAACAAGTAACTGCTTTGACTTTGATTTATAATAGGCTACATAATGTCATGATTACGTAAACTGATGACTGTATTGTGTTTTTCTTTCTCTTTTCAAAGGAATGATATATAAACATGAACTGCTTTGGAACTGGAAAACATTCATGTTCTAGCAATAAATCTAAGTTCTTTCAGAAAATAAATAGGTTTTACTACTGGCCTAATTATATTTATTGGTGCCTCTGTTTACTGGAGTGTCTCACCTGTGTTGTACTAGCAGAAACATTTACCTATCATAATCTTAGAGGGGGTAAAAACCCATCCCATCACAGTGTAATGTATTTGCCCTGAAGTGTAAATAGCAATGTATATTTTACCCTTAATCCTAGACAGTCTGTTAGCTGTGGTAATCAAGAGCTTGTCACAGATTGTTTTCTTTTGGTTGGAATTTAAGGTATGATGCCAAAACTGTTCAGATTGTAAATGTTCCTCCACATGAAAGATCCATCTTCTAAAACAGGTTTAGATTTTCAGAGGTTTGGAGGAGGGGATGACTGGGAGAACAGTGGGCATTTTTGGCAAACTCCTTTGTGCAGTGGGCAGTCCAACTGCTTCCCAAAAGACAAAATGCTCATTTCATTAATACTTAATGTAGCATATATAAATCCATGAAAGTGTAATTAACTGTCTAATTCTTTACTATTTTAAATCCAGAATTGAATGAGATTTTATACGTGTGCTAATCAAAAGTTGTCATGCTGTGTGCATTAAAAATATTGCTTTTCTTATGTAAATATAATGCTAGCATTTCCATCCCAAACAATCAGAGGAGCATGGAAAGACCTACAAGGTATAATATACATACTTGTGTGTAGCAATTGGGGAAGTAGTAGTTTTCTCCCTTCGTGTTAGATATACGTGGTGTTACTTAGCAGAAATACTACTGTAGAAAGTCTTTGTTTCTTTTTCTCTAGACTTCCACTAGATAAACTTGTATCCTGTAGCTCCCTATGGAGTACTGATTTGAGTCTTTCTAGTTTGCTAGAAAGAATAGCGCTCCTGGGGTGATTTCCTTATTGTTTTATTTATTCTCTCTAATAGAATAGGTGACAGCAGTGAAAAATTTGGTATTAATGTGATGTGTCGCTGTAAACCTTGCAGCTCAGTCATGTATGCCCTGGTCCCTTCCTTACACAGACACTAATTTAAGCCAGTTCATTCATATAAGGGAACACTTGACCCTTGGTTAATGCAAGTGGATTCAGCTTCTCTGACTTCAGGTCCATTTGGACAAGTTTGAGGACCCTGGTGGCTGTGTATTGTAGTGTAATTGCACATGCTGCAACTTAAGGTAGTAATTTTTTTGTACTTTATAGAGTGAGCGTGTCCTAACTGGTTTTTGTTGTACCATTTTTTTAGCAGGTTCTCTGACTGGCAGCCCTCATCTGTCAGAGCTTTCCATCAATTCCCAAGGAGGACCATCGGTGGCAAACATGTCATTATCTCCAAACTTGAGCCCTGATGCCAAGCAGTCATCTCCCTTGATAAGCCCTTTGCTGAATGACCCATCATGCATCAGGACTGAGGAAGAGGAAGAGGTCAAAAAAAAGGTAAGGCAAAGGCATTGGGCTTTGGCCCTCTTCTCTGTCTGCTGTTGTCAAAGCTGCTAATATCTACGCCCCTTGCAGCTTTCTCATCATAGATCCACATAATTAATTTGAGTTGGGACACTTGGTGTCTGCTGCCCTCAGTCGTGATATATCCAAGAGCTCCCTGTGCTTTTGAGGCTGAGCGTCCAGTTTAGAGTGGGAACCACAGAGGAGCTGCAACTGAGAGTTCAGAGGCCTGGATTCATCCTCCTGAACAGAGGCGTGGGAGTTAGGGAGTTAGCTCCTCTTTAAGCAGCAGAAAGAAGAAAGGCTTCGTGCCCATAAGGTGGGATAGATCTGGGCCAATCCTTTGGGTGACTGTTCATTCTGAGGTTTTTTTTGATAGGGTCCCTTATAAATCTGGCTTGTTTTTAGGGAGAGAAGTTTAGTAGTTTCATGTAACATAACAGTTAGATCCGGTGTGGTATTGGAGGCAGAATTTCCAGGTAACAGACAGAAATGGCGCAGTGTAGAGCCTGTGTGGAAGCATACAACCCAGTGTATCCCTTCAGGGAGCAACACTGGGACCATTTGGGAATGGAAAATACTCTCTTTGAACTCCAGCATGCAGTGCTCAGCCCCATCACTGCAGCAAAACCATAAGGGAGCATTGCATCCAAAACTGTCTTCAGTGACAGAAGTGATTCTGTCTGAGCCAGGGTATTCTCAGTGTCTGCCAGCTCATCCCTCCTATGCTGCAGAAAGAGGCAGGCTATGCTTGTGCATCTGTTGCCTGCTTTTTTTTTCCTGAGCTGGAAGCATCTCAGGAGGAAAAAGGTAGGAACTCAGCTGGTTTAGTGAAAGTGGCAGCATGTGTATGGAAGACATGAGAGAGAAATCTGAGAAGAAAAGCCAAGAATCTATTAATAGACTCACAGTTCTCCCTGCCAGCCCAAGGTACAGCAGCAGGCTGTTCTAGTTTATACCAGCTGATGATGGTTCCCATGGCATTATACTCTGACTGGGAGATGCCCGCATGGTCTTGCCTCACATCCCTTTCAGATGCTGATCTTCAGGGAGGAAGCACAGAGCAAAAGATTTATGGATCTTCCTTTTAGCTTCATGAGCAGTACAGAGCAAGAACTGAGAAGGCAAAACCACTTTTGCCTCTTTGGATAACACAGAAAAATCAGAGTTAGGTTGTTTTTTTTTTTTCTGAAATTTGAAATTTATAGAATATCCTTCCTCTCTCCCACTGCTAAGTTGTCCAGCTGCACTGAGAAAATCATCTGGATTTGATTTTTTTATTGAGTATTTTGCTATAGATTCTTACTCTGGCAGTGAAACCTGTAATAATCAGGCAGTAATTTTTTGCAGCATTTGTCAGATGTGGTTCAAGTGGTTGTCTAACCTGCAGAGGATTTTTCTGGGAACTCCAGAGCGTGTCCTGCCCTACAGGTGTGCAATAAGCCAAAAAGAACATCAGCTTTGAAAACCTCATGGGAGAAAGAAATCTCTGAAGAATCCATAGATGTTTGCTCTCTTGTGTTGGCATGCAGAATTATTTCCAGGGCTTCAGGGCTTATGAAAAGTCAAGCATGAGTCACAGCAACCACAAGCAAGGGTCACTAGTTTGTAACTCTCTTGGTGATTGTTGTCTGCAGTTTTTTTTCTACAGAAAGCAGCTCCATAAAAGCAGATGAAAACCTAATGTGTTTGCAATTTGCAGAGATTCCCAACTGAGAAGGCTTACTTCATTGCTAAAGAGGTAGCAACCACGGAACGAACGTACCTGAAGGACCTTGAAGTCATCACATCGGTATGTTTACTTTAGCATTACTGATGGAACATGTGAAGCTGCAGTCAGCAGTAGTATTTCACCCGCTCCATTAAACATCATAACTGTTCCACACTACTTTTATGTGCTGCACTGTAGGTATTCTCTGCAGTGCACAGGAGTGCAACTCTGGGGAGGAAGTAACACAAAAAGCAGAAAGTGAAGGTTTGCCCTGTGGTTAGTAACATACACTATGAAACTCTTCCAGGTTGAGGAGCTTGGAACACAGTTCAGTTATTCTTTCTTGCTCTCATGCTTTGTGGTTGAAAACCCACAGGCATTTTTAGTAATTACAATGATTTCTATTAAAAGTGAAGTTGCTCTCTAGGGGGTCGTACTAATATTTCCTTCTGGCTTAAATGCCTCCCATTTAACATCAGGTATGGTAGAGCACCTATTGGAATGTTTCTGACTTTTCACTAAGCAGAATTCACTGTTAAATAACTTACTGTTTTGTAGCATCTTATCAGTGTGTGATTATTAAAGTCACTCAGACAAGTGCCTTCTTTGCACACACAACAGTCCTATTTAATTTTCAAGAGTAACTTATGCAAGATATGACCTTAACAATAATTATCTGTGAGAGGGAGCTGGGTCCAAACCCTCTGAAGGTAATTCAGTAGTTCTGTCAGTTGCAGACTTCCCAGATGTTTAATTGCCCAGTGTGTGAATGTCTGTGAGGTTGTACATTAAGGGTGCATTGGCTCTTGCTGCATCAAATGTTGCAGCGAAGAGGACATGCTGCAGAGAAGAGTCTGTTGCTACCCATGGGGAACCAGGAAGAGACACCTCCCCAGTTTCTCTTCTAGTCTAGGATACCACATGGCAGATGAAGTTGATCTGACACCACATTAGACACAGCTGATGTAAGCTGGAGTAGCATGGTTATTAGAGCCAGCAGGATAGCTGTGGCTTCTCTGCCTACTGATCCGGGCTTTGCAGAGATGCCAGGCTGTGTGGGACAGTGATCATTGCTGCAGTCTTAACAACAGATGTGCTGCTTTCATCTTTCATTTCACTCAGCAGCTGCAGAAGAAGCAAGTTTTATCTCTTCATAGCTCTCTGACAGTTTCTGCCTTAGGTCAAACTGCCACCCAGCCCTTCGTCCTTGTAGCAGGCAAATTTGAATAGAGCCATAGAAAGGATCTTAGCTCAATAATGAGACCCATCAGCTGTGCCATGCAGGTCTCTGGCCCAGGAGGCCACTGGGAGAGAACGAGCAGCCAGTGTCATTAGAAAAGACAGAGCAAGTTTCATGCATGAAGCATGAGACTTGGTGGGCCTGTAATTCTTCAGTCCAGCAAGCCCTATAGTCCTCTGGTTTTACATCACCCATGTGTCTCCCAGAGTAAAATGAAAACTGAGCAGGAGCCTGTTGCAGTCTTAACAGCGTTGGGCCTGACCCTCCTGCTTCATGCTCCCAGCATCTTGCCCTGAAAGTGCAACATGCTGTGCTACTGGTTCACTTTGCAGAACAGTTCTCTGTGAACAGCACCGTGAGCTTTAGTGTTTACTGTCCTAACTCCTGTCAATGGGATTTCAGACAGAGCTCAGCAAAGTAAAACGCAGGGTGTATTTTGTGGTTTTACTGGAACACTCCCAAGTAATCTCTTGAGAAAATTCTCTTGTACCTACAGTATTTGCAAATCCAATTTGGGCTTGAAAAGAATTTTTGAGATTTGATCAGTAATGGCAAAGAGGAAGGGAGTTTCTTTTTCACCCATGCAGGGCCTGACCACCAGTTTAGGAGGTGGGAGTGTCGGGGTAGCTGGAATTAGGTCCTAATGCCAGCTGGAAAGCTCCCTACTGGGTTAGGTCTGTAGGTGTTCCGTGCAGACAGTGATGGTCATACCTGCTGCATGCCACCCCCTTGGTAATTGTACTTCTTTTCTGTTTGTAGTGGTTTCAGAGTGCAGTGAGTAAAGAGGATTGCATGCCCGAGACTCTGAAAAGTCTCATATTCTCCAACTTCGAACCTTTGCACAAATTTCACACTGGCTTTCTCAAGGAAATTGAGCAGAGACTTGCTCTGTGGTAAGATTATTTTTTTGTTATTTAGCAGTGTTATTTCATGTGCCCTAGCACTCTTGCACTCCCTTTTTTTTGCTCACTGTCTGTGATTTGATTGTTGTGATTCATTTGTGAAGCTATAAATGTTGGTTGTTAGCAGGCTGCATATATTGAGTCATGCTTTGTTCATGTTTACTTGACAAACCCTATTGTTCTCATGTCTCAGTCAGGTACATACATATGTAAATGACATTGTAACACTGCATGAAGCTTTCTATTGCAAATGTCAGTGTTCCTATATGGCTGCCCTCCTGCAAGCAAGGCTTATGAGCAATAAAGAGGGGGAGGTGAAGGACCAAATCCTGTTTCTGTTTATTAGGGCTAAGCTGAGAGAAATTTCAGAGAGCAGCAGCCTATTGCACAGCACCTCATACTTGGCACTTTCAGAGTGCACCCTACAACAGACAGAGAAGAATGGACTATCAGAAGATTACACTGGGCTTAAAATTTATCTATCCTTAGAATAGCAGCAACAAAACATGGCGTGTGTGTGGAATAGTTGTGAATTCAGTAATTCTTCCCTGGCAGTGCTCTAACTCAATGCATTTAATCAGCAATGTCAGAGCAGACGTGGCACACAGAAGCCCTCTCCTTGCTGTGATTAGAACTGTCTGTACTGGATTGTTATTTTCTGTGTAGACGTCTCTGGTGGGTTATCTTAGGTCCCAGCAGCCAACTTTTCCTACTCAATTAGAAAAAGTGACCATGGAAAACTCTGTGAAAGCAGTGAATGTGTACCTTGCAGGCAGAGCAGATGAGTGCCAATCAGTTTAATGTCTGTGTAACTAATGAATCAAAGCAAAAGCAAGACATAATCTTAGAGTGCCTGAGTTTAGCTCTTGTGTTGTAATGGACAAGGTCACTGAGTGAGAGCACAGCACACTGCAGACTGATACTCTCCAAACCCACCTTGTAGTTCCATAATTAGTGTGTGCTTTTGGGGAAAGGAATGTGATATTGCCTCTTAGAGCTGAAATCCTCAGCTATCACTTTGTGGTTGATGCTTGACATAAGCCTACTGCACAGCAACCCTGCCTGCACGTCCTTTTCTTCATTGGGCAGCTGCTGCTGTTTTAATTGAGTCAGGATACTTGCTGGTATTAATTGCTTTTCAGCAAGGAATACTTATGGCAGGTTCACCAAGAGAGTTTTTTCAAATGCAATGAAGTTGTGATTGTTTCTCCACTCACATTGTAGGATTAACAGCTCTTGAAATGGGGTCGAAGGACATGTGGTGAGAAAAGGAAGATCTGTAGTTCAAATTCTGCTTTCTACCAAACCAGTCTCATATAGTGAGCTTTATGCGTTCTAATTCCTAGGGCACATGTTGAAATAGATTCCCCCTGTATCCTCTGGTTGCTAGTGTTATACAGGTGCATGCCAACCTCCTGTTCAGATGCGACGCTTTTCAAAATTGAATTATGTTGCAATAACTGCCTAACCCAAGGCACTTGGGTTTAGAGAATAGAGAAAATAGAAAACAAATCTCTTTTGAACTCCACAAGAGGTTCAAAGACTGCAAATAAGACCTTACGTTTTCTAGTTTGTGCACATTAGGGACAAAACTCCGCAGCTCCATTGGAGGTCCCCAGACATGGGCACTGAAGTGAAAATGCAGTATCTGGGAAATTCAGCTGGAAGAGGAAACTCCTAATGAATATTTAGGCTTTTTGATTTTCTGTGGTTTTATTTTCCCCCTCTTCAGTTAACTTCTTTTAGAGCTGAGTTAGCCTTTTGTTTTCTAACTTATCCTTGGCCGTGGCTGTGGTTTCATAGAACAGCAAACCTCACTTTAAGACTCCTAGTGCCATATTAAAACTATAGCTTTTCTACGATACAAAGTGCTGATCTGCTGTGAACTTGGTTTGCAGTTCAAAAATATTCTGATGAGGTAACTTTGCTCCAGCTGGGCACCTCAATCTGACTTTGGCAGATCAGCTACTGCACATCCTTCCGTGATCAGTGTAGGGCCACTGTGAATTCTGTCAGCTGCTCTGATCCGTGTGACAGAAAAGCAGTCACGTTACTGCTCCTGATCTGGACCCAGCTGGTAGCTGACAGCTTGGGTTTACCTTGTGTAAATGTTTGCTTTTCAAAGTTCTGGAAGATTTGAATATGTGAAACTGGGGGGAGGCAGACTAGCTGGCAGGTGTTGTTTTGGAGGTGTCGGTGTTTTTATATGCCACGGATGCTGAAATAAGTCGCAAGCAATAAACTCTTATCCTGTAGAGATTACTGTTTAATTAAATGGTGAGTGACAAAAATCAGCTCTCAGTGTGTAAAATAGCAACACGGTAAGGAGTTTCTCCAGCAGTGTGATCAAGGTCACTTAGCTCGATGCCCATGCTGTTGTGATCGTCCCAGTGCCTTTTGTCCTGGGTATTTTAAGCCAGTGGTTTCAACGCAGAGCACTGACCAACCTTAAAGCAGGTATGCAATCCTTGTGAGTCTGACTGCCACTGAGCTCTGTGACACCACTGCAGGATACAAGCCAGCTCATTTATATCTGGTTTATCTGCATCAGCTCTTTTACCAGAGATTGGGGAAGGAAGGTGAGACACGAGCGTGCTCTGCATTCATCAGAAATAAAAGATCTTTGGATAAAAGTGTAAGAGACTTTATCAAGCTCCCAGAAGCTCCCATTCCTCAGGTGTGCTATCGGAGCTCCTAGGATGCTGTGTGTAGGCAGTGCAGATTGGGCATTGTTTTGCTTGTCAAAGGTGTCCTCCAAGCCTCTTTGCTGTGTGTTGGAGGTTCCTGCAGAAAGCCGTCCCTGCTCATACCTTGGGTCACATTGAAACTGATGCTCTGTAAAAAGGCTGTGAAGGGACTAAGGCCAAAAGAAGATTGCTCATAATAGTTGTTAGATAACTCTGTGCTTTCAATTTATTTAAACATCAATAGATTTTTTAATACTTGGCTCGAAGAAGCTCAAGTTATGCATATTCTTAAAAGCATTTCTGGCTTGCTGGATAGCTTCTGAGCTGTTTGAATCTGCTACTGAGTATCTTCAGGGCTGGTATCCTTTTGATCCAGTTATGGATTCTGGCAGGACTGATTTGTTTCTTTATACAACTCACCCATTTTTCATACTAAGGAACAGAAGATCCCAGTGAGGACGTTTTTAACAAGGTGTGAACTGATGCTGACACCAGTAGCCAACTGCAGAAAACTGGAATTTGCTGCATTTTTTGCAGCCAGAGTTTCATTCTGGCCAAATGCTGAGCAGATTCCCAGTGCTTTTACTGCGTGGCATCACCAGATCAGCAATACCATGGTCCATCAAAGGAGTCCCCAGCCCTTCTTGCTTCTCTTTAGGAGAGGAGTATCTCAATGTCTTAAAGCTGGCTCTTATTGTCTGGGGCCTGGAGGTTTTATGTTAAGGAGGAAGAGGTGTGGACAGTGCAGCATGACATGCTCCATTAGCATCTGGCCAGCTGACTCTGAGCAGTCACTTGGACTCCACTCCTTCATTTATGTAAGCTGTCTAAGGGACCAGTCATTTGGGCCACACACAGTATTTTCCTGCCAGAAAGTTGAGCTTGTCTTCCCACACCCATTCAAGTGTTTGCATTCAAGGTTTCCAAACTGATTTCTGTTAATTCTGACAGAATGTGGCAAATGGAAAACCATGAATTTCCCTCTTGGTCGACCGTTAGGCTCTGCAGAAAGTGATGCCAGGGCAAGCCAGAATAGCCATGTCTGCCCTATGAAGCAGGAAGTGTGAATTGGTGTTTGGGGCCTTATTCATGTGCTGGAAAGAAAAAGCCTGACATGCTTTCAAGAAATGTAGGCAGATTCATCTTCTCACAGGGAAGCCAGCAATTTGAGTTCCTGTTCAGAGGCACTTCTGAGGAAGGCTGCTGCTGGGTTCTAGCAGATGTGGCTGAGAAATATGTGGCTGGTAATTTGCAAGGAAGCTCTTAGATCTTAGCATATGAAAGGAAAGGGCTCAATCAGGATTCTTGAGAGACAGTTTGAAAACCTGTAATAAAAAGCACTCAGGGAAGTGTCAGACAGATGAGCTAAATGCTGATTTATTAACCTGTTTTTGTTGGGGAGGTAGTAGGTGTGGTCTGGAAAAACAGCCTGATAAACTGTTTATATAAATAAAGCTGCAATCCTTATCTGCCTTCTTACATGCTCAAGTGCCAACAATTGAGCTAGTGTAACAACCAGCTTTAATGGTGAACGTTAAAGATATGGCTTAATGATACAACTTTAGTTAGTAGTACTCTTGGAAGGCCTGAAGCGTCTAAGTGCTTAAAGATGAGCTCTACCATCCAGGAGGATATGCTGTTCCTAAGCCTGTAGCAGGAGGTCATGCACTGCAAATGTAATTTGCTGCATAACATTTTTTTGCTGCAGTTAAAGGGCTGCAGTTTAAATTGTTATGTTGATCTGGAAAGAAATCTGTAATGAGATGAGATGCCTTTGCTTCCTTCTTTGCCTTCCCACCATCACCAGACTTTTATTCCTTCTGTTGGCCATCCTGGAGGACTGAGAGTAGTATGGGCTGACCTGGGATTTCCTTTAATTCGTTTTTCAGTGATGTGCACTGAGAAGCTAGAAAATTAATTGGAGAACTCAGCCCTGCTGACCCAGCCATCAAGTTTCTGGATTTTCTTAGAGTTTTACTTCTTCTAGAAGTACTTGTCTGCCTTCAGCACAGGTTACTTCTCTGGTATGATTAGCCAGTAGCTGGAGAAAGGCTGTTGCCTCCCTCTTTGTCTCTCTGCCAAGATGCCGAGCAAGATGAAAGCCCATAGTGTTAGAAAAAAAGCAGCATCGGGCAAAAGCTAATGGAAGGGAATGTTCCTGACACCATGCGTGTGGCTGATGTGATGAGATGCTGTGCAAGCAGTCAGTGCTGGCTGAGCTGAAGAGAGGACAGAGGGCCAGCTTTTAGGAAATAAAGATTGCTCAAGGAACAACTGCACTAACTATAAGCTGAGTTCACAAAGTCAGAGGACGCACTCGCTGTGACTTTGGTAGGATTGGGGTCAGCCTTTGAGCAGTTGGCTGGTGGGTATGGAATTGGCAAGGAGTGTTCTAACCAGCTAATGTGCAGCCTTGAGGTCAGAACAGCAATTTTCTATAGACCAGACATTTGTCCTCAAAGGGTTCAGAAGCAGTAATCTTGTAACACCCATACATACCTCTGTTGTTCTTCGCATTGTAGATAATTTAAGAGTGTTTTGTCTATGGCAGTGTTTATTTTACTGTAGTGATTCAGTAAAGCTAGAAATGCTTCTTGCAGTCATCACTAACACAACCCAACTTCCTACGCAGCATAACCTTTGGTTTCAGAAGAACATAAAATGTCCTGTAGGGAACTGTGTTTTTCTTGTTTACATACGCGTGTGAGTGCCTGAGGGACTTAACACAATAGGACATAATTAAACACAGACAATGAAACTGGATATTGTTTAGATGAACATGGAGCAACCCCTTGTTTATCAGCTGAGTCCCTTTGTCTATGAGAGGACAAAGTGGGGAATGTTACCACACAGAATCCTCAAGCCGTGCCCTCTGCATTTCCTGGTTAGAAGGGCTCACAGGGAGGTTATCCACCAAGGATCTTTACAAAACAAAATATGTGTCAGAATATACTCATGGAATAATGTAGAAATTTAAAATATACACATTGTATGTTTTTTTTTTAAATTGTCTTACCAGTGAATAGTATGTTCCTAACAACAGCAGTATCTTCTATGATTTGGTGAGTGTGGGACCTCTCTGGCTAATGTTGATACTGAGGAATGCAGAGTTTTACCATCTGATTTTCCTTTTGTTCCTTCGTTGCACACATAGAACCAGAAACTGGGGAAAGCCAATATATCCACCAGCGATAACACAAAAAAGAGGTCCTGTTATTCCTGGATTCACTGAGAAGTTGCTTGTATTCCTGCTCTTTCCCATGGTAGTGCATTGCTTTGGCTGAATTGCAGTTGCCCTGCCTGCAGATCAATCTCCCAGTGTGCAGATGTGGGAACTGCACTGGATTTAAAACAGTAAGGACAGCATGAAAAGAAGCCACCCTGCAGGAAACTTGGAAGCAGTATTAGCAATTGGGAAGGGAAGGATGCAGTGGTTCTCCTCTTACCCACTCCCCACTGCCCCCCCACTGGTTTCCTTTGGAAAATCTAACTTAATTGGAACAGTTTGGTTCTTATGCTTTTTCCTCCTGTGTTCTTTCAAAGATGTGTTTGGATCCATTCAGTGTGCGGCATCCCTGCCTGTCTCACGCATGGGTTTGGAGCAGAAGTGTCTTTTTCAGGAGCGGAGCTTCTCCCAGAGGCAGCACCCACCCAGGCACAGCTGGCCGGGAGGGAGTGGTTTGCAGTTCTAATACCAAAAGTGACATACTGAAAATTAATTCCCTGCCAGCATGTAATGCTCATGAGTCAAACCCAGGTGCTGGGTAGAGTGTTCTGTCCCATCGTCCCTTACACAAAGCAGGAAGATTTTCAGAGTGGGATCTTCTTGTTTTTGGTGTTCTTAACAGTGGAGTCCTTCTGCTATAAGCCCATGTGTCATGACACCTTACTTTTTCTTGAGGCATTTATTTAAAATATTTAATATATTTTAATATATTTAAAAACCTTGGCAATTCTCTTTAGAAGTCTGATCCTGTGAAGTGATGGCCATGCCGCTGCCAGGCCTGCTGGCCCCAGGAGTCCTGTTTGGAAAACACCTCACGTGCTGCTGAGCAGAGGGCTAGGGCCAGAAAGAAATGAGCTGCTGGGTTCCTTTCTGTGCCTTAAGTGATTATACAAATGGTTATATTGCTTGACTAACCTGTGTGCTCTTTCTGTTGCTGACAGGGAAGGCCGCTCTAATGCCCACATTAAAGGAGGTCACCAAAGAATCGGGGATGTTATGCTAAAGAACATTCAGAGTATGAAGGTAGGAATGATCTCATAACTATTAAGTTTTCACATGGATTAGGATGAGCCTGCATTTCATTTTTGTGTGATGTTGCCTGCTGTGCTGGGTTTTGCCAGTTGTAATCAAAGCTTATGCTATACATGTTTCCTTCGATGAAGTATCATGTGTTTGGGGAGCACTGGGATTGCAGAATTGCAAGCTGACTATACTTCTCAGCCTTTTTCCTCAACTCCCTCTCCAAATTTAGGAACAGTCAGAATCACAGCATGGCTTGGGCTGGAAGGGACCTCAAAGATCGTTTAGTTCCAAGCCCCTAACAAAGGCAGGGTTGCCAACCACAAAATCAAGCACTAGATCAGGGTCCCATCCAACCGGCCTTGAGCATCTCCAGATGGGGCACTTGCAGTTTCCCTGGGCAGTCTGTGCCAGTGCCTCACTGCCCTCTGAGTGTAAAATTTCCCCCTGGCATCTAACCTAAATCTCTACTCGTTTAGTTTAAAACCAATCCCCCTTGTATTATCACTATCTGCCTATGTAAAAGGTTGATTTCCCTCCTGTATATAAGCTCCCTTTAATTACTGGAACAATAAACACAGAGGTTGAAGAGAATGTAGTTTCCAGTTCTTTTTTCTTGCAAGTAACACATCAGAATTTGTATGTCTGAAGAGGATCTTGAGAAGCCAACTGTTCCCACTTGTGTATGCAAATAAAAGTATTTAAATATTGCAGGAGCATTGACCTTAACCTGGGTTCTGGTTTGATTTTGAGAATTTCTACTTGTGCACCACAGCACCAAGTAAGATGAAAAATATTTGAATGAATGAGAATAATTAGTTCTCAGTTCTTTAAAGCTTAAAGCCAAAGAACGTGTGTGAGCAGTATATGTAAAGCTTGGCGTTAAGAAGGACAGACGGATGTGCAGAGAGGTTAAGTGACATGGAAGTCATTACAGAATGAGTAAAAGGGAACGCAGAAATCCTGATTTACAGCCCCCGGCACACAGACGGCTTTGTCACCAATAAAATAGGAGCAGCTTTTTCCCATCAAGGCACAACTCGGCTGCCTCAGAAGAAACACAGGGGGCTTTCCTACACCCCACCCCTCCTCTCAAAAGGGGCACACCTTTATACAGCTTTTGGAACCACGGGAAGCTTTTGACAAATTGTCTTTCTGCTTTCAGTGCCTTGTAGTATTAAGTGTTGTCCTTGGTTGTCTGATCTGGTCCTTCTGCAACTGGTCTAAGGATTCTATACAATGTAATGCAGACCCGCTGGCTTGCTTTCACCTTCACTGTTCTCTTTCCCATTAGAGGATTTTGTTCCATTTCCTTTGAGAACTATTACTGATAAGCACAGAAACGTGGAGTAAAGGGGCAAAACCCAGTTTGACCTTAGGAACTGCCTAGAAAGTGATACAGTTAGTTAAAACTCTATATCTTTGTCATGAGCCCTGTTAAAACACCCAAAAACTGACAATCCTTGTTTAATTAGCACAGGAGGAAAATCAGGAACAAATAACTAATGGGCAACCTCTGAAGTTGTCCTGAGGATCTGCAGTATCTTTGTAGGGTGAATACACAGTGTATGGGGGAAGCAGCTTGCCTGCAGAGATACGATATTTCCGGGAAAGATACCACATATCAAAGGGAAAGGGAATTGATTGAAAATGTGTCAAGAATCAGGAGATTCTTTAGATTCTTTAGATTAAACCCAACTGTTTTCTGAAGTCCGTTCAGGATACCCACTTAATTTTGTTTTGTTGCTGGATGATATTCTACCAAGTGTTGGAAAACCTTATCTAGCTGCTCAGAGAAGTTCTGTGCTGCCTGAGGAATCTATTTACCTTTTGCAAAATACAAGCAAAACCCTTGTGTTACTTGGTTAGAAAAAAAAAAAAAAAAGCCAAAAAACTGCTAAATTGTTTTAGATGGGACCCAGCAGAGTCTGTGGTACTGTAACCTAAGTGAAATTGTGTATTCCTTGCAAACTTCAGTCACTCACTGATGCATAACTACTGCTGCCAGTGAGATCATGTTATGAACTGCACTAAGCAATAGAGGATGTAAGGCAAGGATGGAGCATTCTGACTTAGCCATTTCTGCTGCCAACTCCAGTATATTTTGTTCAGAATCCCAGGAGATGCAATTTCTCATTAATAATAGGGGTACAGAAGCTAGAGATCCAGTTGCCTGTCTCTCAGTTTTTCGAAGGCACCAAAGAGATGCCGCACCTAAATACCTGCATCCTCTATGAAATCCAATTTTGTTTCCTGCTACTGTGTCCATGCTGTATCTCTCTCTGTTGCTCCTGCTTGTATGAGCTGTGTTCGTGTCGTCTCTTTGCCTTTGGATTTCTCATTGATGTGAGGCAGTTAGCTCTGTTCACTCATGTACTTTGTCTTATGGGGAATGCAGAGGGGATGAGGGATGTACTTCACACTAGTCATGATATTTCTTCTTTTCAGATACATATCAGAGCCACTGTGTTGCACAGTGATTTTGTCTGCAAAATCCCAATGGCTATGATAGATTTTTTTTTCTGGTATAGGTGTGGGTGAACGGTTGTGAGTCACATCTCAGTGTTTGCTAATAGCTCTACCATATGCTTCTTCTTTCTTTGTGGCTATTAAGCAACTGACAATTCACCTGTGGAAGCACGATGAGATTTTAACTGAGTTGGAGAATGGAATCAAGAACTCTCGCAAGCTGGAGACCTTTTGCAGGGACTTCGAGCTACAGAAAGTTTGCTACTTGCCTCTCAATACCTTCCTGCTCAGACCTTTACACAGACTTATGCACTACAAGCAGATAATGGAGAGGCTTTGCAAACATTACCCACCAAACCACACAGATTTCAGGGATTCAAGAGGTAAGCAAGGCATAAGACATCAATTCCCAGAGCTGGGAAATGTTAGAGATGCATGTACAAACAATTTCTTTTGTCTTACAGCCTAATTAAAACAGGGTTGAGTTGCGAAATCAATCACTCAGAAGACCAGAAGCAGTAGGATTAGAGTTGCACATGTATACACATTATGGCACACTGTGGACAAACACTTGGAAGAGAAATCTGCTGGGGGTTATTAAGTACACAGAAGCGACATGCAGTTCAGGAAGTCCCTGAAGCTGAAAATAGTTGGGAGAGAACATGGAGGATATGCCAGATGTGCTAATTTTATTCTCAGCTTTCCCTAGATATCTGCTGGTAACAGAGAGTATTGGCCCAGGTGAACCCTTGATCTGACCCCACGTGGCTGCTTGTTGTTGTGTCTTAACACAGTCTTAAGGAGAATATTATTTTTCCAGGTGGACACTTTGTTCTATTACAACTTCCACGATTTGTTTCAGGAACTCAAAGCTGCCAACGTATTGGGGTGGTTTTTTGATGGTGGTGTTTATTGTAAATGTGAATAAATTCTCCTCCTGTAGTCTGAGTTCACTGCTTTTTTTTCTTTTTTTTTTTAATTTGCTTTCCTCTTTGTATATGCTGGTATCCCATCCCACTGTGTACTGTCTCCATTTGAAGATAACTGTTACCTGCATGGTTGCCACTCAGTGCAGGATGTGGGCAGGGGGCTGTGCTCAGTGTGGCCGCTCCCAGCTACACAGTGTTAGCTGAGCTGACTGGCTGCATTCCCTTGGCTGCTGTGCATAGAGAGCCATGTAGGCAGTGCACAAAATATGGAGGTAACTTGACCTGTGGTAATAAGAACTGCCACAGTAGTCTGTGTGACAAAAATGCTTGCCTAAATGTAGCTACTGCCTGAAAGAGCTCAAGAACTAAAGGTCTTTACTTCCAAAGACTATAGAGGTCATCATTTACTGAAGTGATACTGGATTATTCTGTGTTTCCAGGGTTAACTATTGTAGGGCATGTTCATGCCAATCTACATATATATATACATATATATATACATACACATACATATATATATACATACACATACATATATATATATATATATATATATATATATATGGAAAGTAACCATAGAACAATCATCAAAATACTAAAGTCTGGAAAACATCTGCTTAAAATGGGGTTTGAAAAGTTCGGTCTGTTGGGACCCACACTTGTTTTATAAGCATTGTCATAACTGGCTCACTTCTGATCTTGGATTCTGTGACTTCTCCCAGGACAGAAGAGGAGGAAACCAGCATGGGTAGGGACAGCAACCCCAGGTGCCTTGTCAGTGATACAGAGGTTTTTTCTTCCTTGTAGTTTTTTTAACGTTTATTTAAAAATAGCCTATCCTTTTGGATGTATCCAGATTGTGCTCATGTACATGAGGGCACTGGGAGCCAGTCTGTGAGCTGATCCCCCAGCAAAGATAAAGTGAGGAAGTGATTTTGTGCCTAATTCCCTAAGTTAGTTAGATAGTAGAACCTCTTCATTGGTGCTGTAAATTGACTTGAGTATCCCTAGTTTCTGTAGCTGAAGTAGAGCAAACTTTCAGATGGAGAAATGGTCTGTATCTTTACTATACAACTGTCCACACTCAACAAGATGATGCCCAGAGTTTATAAGGTTTTCAGTCTGCCTGAGTAGGTTTACACTGTGAAGGAAAAGGGTATCCCAAGGATGAGTGGTGCTCACGAGTTGCTTTCTGCAGAGAGAAGTCTTTCTTTTTGAATATTTTTTGTAAATTTATAAAAAGCATTTTATGGTTTTGTTTCTCTAGCTGCTTTGGCTGAGATTACCGAAATGGTGGCACAGCTCCATGGCAATATGATAAAGATGGAGAACTTCCAAAAGCTGCATGAACTCAAGAAAGACTTGATAGGCATTGACAATCTGGTGATCCCAGGAAGGGTAAGTAGCAGGATGGTGATTGAGGTGTGATGCCATTTCAAAGCATTAGATGTATTTTAGAAATCTGGTTCTTAGGAGCATCTGTCAAACTGCCTTTCTTCATATGAACATTTTTCTCTCACCAAAAACTGTTGTATGTAAACATAATAATACCGTAGAAAACAGCAGTCTTCAAAGCAGGAAGAAGCTATCATCTTTATTATCTTTTTACAGATTTTATTAGGGTATCTTATATATAGATTTGGATGGCTGTAGGCAATTCCAAATGTCTATTACAGGAGGCAGTAAAAATGTAATATTTATCACAGCATTCAGAGCTTGAGCATTTCCTCATTTCTTTCTGCCCTTTTTTCTCTCTCTTTTTTTTTTTTTTCTACCCAATCATCAGTGCTAAAGCATAGCAAATTAAAGAGAAGCAAGACATTTGTGCTGGAGGACCTTCAGCCTGGTCACGATGCGTGGCTCTGAAACTCATGACCCTGAGGACAAGCAGTCTCTTTAGCCTACATGTAATGTTAGGCGATGATTTTTGAGACAGTGTTGCCTTAAGTAAACACTTTTAATTGCGTTATAAAAATACAGACGTCGCTTCCATTTTTCCTGCTGTACTTTTTTAAATACAGAGGCTTATTTCAGTATAAGTGGCCCTCTGCAGAATTTGTAGCCTTTTCTGCTTTTCTGTGTACATATATCTGTGCATTCGAGCTTGAGAGTTGTCTGTTGTCAAAGTGCTTTTCTCCCCACTCCCCTGACTTCTCTGTGTAATACACAGAAACACGACTTGCGACAACAGAAAATGCATTGCTAGTCTGTTCTTGCCCCTCATGCATTTTGTGAAATAGATGGAAAAAAAACAAGTGAGTTTTGTGTTGAATTGCAAATGCAGCAGTGCTTTAAGGCACCCTGTGGCCTGAGGTCTGCTCACTGTGCCATTTCCTTGCCTTGTGCTACTGTGGGGTTATACAAGAGGCTGCTCCTGGCACACCTGTGCTCGTGTTTATGTAAGAATTTACCTATTTAAGGGAGCTGCACACAGGTATTTTGGCTATTTAGGCTCTGGCAGATGCCCATGGGTTGCTGTTCTCCAGGCTTTGTGCTGCTGGGCCAGATGCAGGCCAGGCTGGATGCAGTGCTGCCGGGCCACTGCTGCCGTTGGCTGGGCTGCCCAGAGGAGGCCCCATGCCATGTCTCTGAGGAGAAATGCTTGCCAGGCCAGTGATCAGCTGTCCTCAACACGGCTTCAGGGAGCCACTGTCCTTACAGTGCCCCAGCCTGTTGCTGCCATCCTGGTTCCTGTGCTGGGTGGTAAAGCATCCCACAGTCGGTTCTGCTTGCAGATGGCAGTGACCCACAGCTCTTCTGTGAGCTCGTGCAGTGCTTGGCTGTGGTGAAGCTGAGGCTGTTGGTGACCATTAGGTATTACAACATAAACAGTGATTGTGTTTAGTATGCTTTGGTGGTCAGCAAAGGCTTCCAGTGGTCTCTCTGGCACCATGAGCTTACTGTGATAGAAGGGACAACATTCTCTAGGCACCTCTACTTAAAGTAACTTTCACTTAAGATAGACTGGACACATCAGAGCAACCTTAAGGCTAAGGAACATCTCTCGGAATAGATTAATCTTCAAGAGCCAGTTTGTTGCTAAGCTGCAGGCGATTCTGGTGCTTTATCTGCCTTTTACATGTACAATAGGAGTAAAACAACCCTCAGAAGACTGTAATAAATAAACATAAATCTCTTGGCTGGAGGGAGTGACTGAAAAATGATGTTTTGATGGGTTTCAGATACATGGAAAGGTGGGTTACGTTATAGTTCACAACAAACCCAGGTAATCCCAGACCTTTGAAAATTGAGATTGGGCTATTCTTCCTCTACTTTAACCCCTAAACATCACTTAACAATTTGATCTGAATGCCCTGTATAACTTCACGGAGACTGCACTAGGATAACACGTGCTGCCAGACCGATTTCCCTCTTTTTATGCTGCTGACATTGATTTGTTCATCAAGTAGTCATGTTTAATTTTGCGTATTAATAAATCATAAACATTTTTGCAAAAAAAAAAAGAGCCTATTTGTTTTGTATTTCCTTCCTACAGGAGTTCATTAGACTGGGCAGTCTTAGTAAGTTGTCTGGAAAAGGTTTACAGCAACGCATGTTTTTCCTGGTAAGCAAGAAGGCATTTTTTTTATTTATATATTGAAATGTAACTATAGGCAACTATTAAGCAAACTGTTAAACTTGAATGTGATTTACAGTATTTTTAAATGGTCGTTTATCAACATAATACGTGACCTCACTGGTTGTTAAGAACATGTTCCTGTCCGAAACCAATACTCTCTTTGTGACTGCTTCTTACAAAGGTAACACTGTTATTTTCATATGCCACTGTGAATACCATGTTAAAATAATACTTCCTAGCAACATGGTCTTAAATAAAAGCGGAGTCATTAAAAAAAAAAAGAAAGTGGCACCAGGGTTAGTGAACATATCCCAAAAAGAAGATGAAGGGTAACTCCTGGTGATGTAAAAAATAATCCCCATAATGCTCTCAGGACACATTACAGAGCCACGTTTCTCCACAAACCGTCCAGTTCCAGCCCATTTACCTGGAGATAGATTGAGAAATTCCTGCACTAGGAAGGATCGTAGAATAGAATACAACCATTAAGGTTGGAAAAGACCTCTAAGATCGTCTAGTCCAACTCTCCATCTACCACCAGTACTGCCCACTAAACCATGTTTCTCTGTACTTACATCTACACATGTCTTGGACACCACCAGGCACAGTTACTCCACCCCTTCCCTGGGTGGCCCAGTCCCTTCCAGTCCCTCACCACTCTTTCAGAGACATTTTTCCTCACCCCATTTTCAGGATGGTGTCTCCTCTCTCCTCTTCTGGAAACTGACTTATTCCCAGGAACCCAGCACTGCTGTGACTCAGCCATTGATGCGGGGGGATTGGGATGCCCAGTAGAGTTAGTGGATTTTACAGTCCAGGGGTATGGGGCAGAATATGAAAGCGTAAGTGCAGCAGGAGAGGAAAACTCTTCCTTGGCTTCCTGTGGGCAAAAGGGGAAGACTGTGTCCAGAAAAACTTGTAAGCGTGCTAGATTTTATGAAACATTCAATATTTACTCTCTCAAATGAGCACAACAAAAAACCAGCAGTTTTGTCTTGGTGGGATTTTGCTCTAGCTTTAAAGGCACTAGAATGGGAGCCTAGTGAATGCGCTGCTTATTTTCTTGCATACCACTGTTGTTCTTACCAAATGATTCCTTGATATTGTATAAAATGTTAATAGATCAAGACACGACTCTTAAGTCAGTCTTAGTTTTTGGCAGTTACCCACACTGTCAAAGAAGTCTTTCATCTGCCTTAATCACCAGAATCTTTTTTGGAGATAAAAGCCCGAATCAATATTCTGTGACTCCAGCTTCGTGTGTAATTATTGGCAAAATTAAATCCCCCTCTAGTGGCCAGTCTGTATCACTTCATGAATTATTGCTGTTGGGTTGTACAGCACTGTAGTGAGAGTTATGCTTTCTACCACAAAGAATTATTTTCTTGATGCATCTGTCATGTTTGAGAAGAACCTCTTTTAACCATGGCCAGTGATGACTGACCACTTGAATGATAACAGCACACAACATAATGCAGCTCAACATTTGATAATTGCCTAAAGTCATCTACTTTGAAGCAGGTTTCGCAGCTTCTTTCTGAATATGTGGAGTGTGAGGTAGCCAACTAAAGAGTAAGGTTAGACATCTCTCTCTTGAGGCCACGCTTTCTTATCTTCCCACACAAATCAGAAAAAAAAAACAGTGATGAAACAGGCTGATCTGCCTCTACTTCACAGTGCTGCAGAGTGTGAAATGTTTTATTTGGTTTTACTGTGCCTTGTTAGTTTTGACCCAGAGATTAAAAAGAAATGAAATATTAGAAGATGTGAAATGGAAAATTATCGGAATATGCCTGAGATTAGCTGGGAAGGAAGGCAGGGATAGCAACAGGTAATACGGGGATAGTGTGGAAGCCAGTATTTACTCTTCAACATATTATCAGTGACATCGTTGATGGGCTTGAGTGTACCCTCAGCAAATTTGCCAGTGACACCAAGCTGAGTGGTTAGTTTGACACATTAGAAGGAAGTGAAGCCATCCAGAGGGACCTCAACTCGAAAGGTCGGCCCACGTGAACCTCATGAGGTTCAACATAGCAAAGTGCAAGGTTCTGCACTTGGGTTGGAGTAACTCCAGATACATATACAGAATGGGAGAAGAGCTCCTTGAGGATAGCCCTGCAGAGAAGGATCTGGGGGGTTTTGGTGGATGAAAAACTGAACATGAGCCAGCAGTGTGCTCCTGCACCTTGGAAGGCCTATGGTATCGTGGGCTCCATCAGAAGAGGGGTGGCCAGCAGGGGCAGGGAGGTGATTGTCCCTCTCTACTCTGCCCTCATGAGGCCCCATCTGCAGTACTGCATCCAGGCCTGGGGCCCCCAGTACAGGAAGGACATGGAGCTCTTAGAGCGGGTCCAGAGGAGGGCCACTAAGATGATCAGAGGGCTGGAGCACCTCTCTTGTGAAGACCGGCTGAGGGAGCTCGGCTTGTTCAGCTTGGAGAAGAGATGGCTGTGAGGAGACCTCATTGCAGCCTTTCAGTATTTAAAAGGAGACAATAAAAAGGAGAGGAATCAACATTTTATTCCGATAGATAGTGATAGGATAAGGGAGAATGTTTTTAAGCTCAAGGAGGGACGGTTTAGTTTAGATGTTAGGGGGAAGTTCTTCACAGAGAGAGGGGTGAAGTGCTGGCACAGACTGCCCAGAGAGGTTGTGGATGTTCAAGAGGTGTTCAAGGCCAGGTTGGATGGGGCCCTGGGCAGCCTGGTCTAGTACCAGATCTGGAGGTTGGTGGCCCTGCATGTGGCAGTGGAGTTGGAACCTGATGATCCTTGAGGTCCCTTCCAACCCGGGCCATTCTATGATTTTGGATTCATGCATTAGGACTGCCAGTACTCATTAGTTTTCTGGTATTTACTATTTTGATTATTATTTTTTCTACATGTATGTTTACGTAGTTCTAATAATGGTTTTTCTTGCTTTTTAGTTTAATGATATTTTATTGTACACAAGTAGAGGCCTGACAGCATCAAATCAGTTTAAAGTCCATGGGCATCTGCCACTGTATGGCATGACAGTAAGTATTGTAAGAGCTTGTATTCTTGCTTACTTGGTCATTTAAGGTCCCATCTTAATTGCTTGCTCCATTGCTTGTGGAGTGAGAGCAGTAGCAAGGGGTTGTTCTCAGGTTTAGAGAAGTTGTGGGTTTGTTCTACGGTTTCAGCAGAGGCAAAGCACAGTGCTTGGTGGGTCTGTGCTGGGTTCAGCATGTGGTCTTGAAACCTTCTGTGCAAAGGTTGTTACATGGCAAATATGAAAAAGGACGTCTGGGGGGACAGCTTCCTCGTAATGCAGAATAATTCTCGTGAGGTTGGACCTTTATTTTTTTAAATCACAAATTGAACCACGGTTCTTTCCAGTAATTAATCACCAATTGCTCATAGGCACACTGTTGGAGGCAAATAATCATTAGCAATGATTTCATTTCTGTGGAAAAATTATTTCCTAACATTTCTGTCCACGTATCTTAGAGCTGAGGTAGTGGGAGACTGCAGGCAGCAGTGCGTCATTCAGAGCCCTTTTGCAGTTCTCCTTGCAAATAGGCAGTTTAAGCTCAGTAGCACCTAGTTAGCACTACCCCTTCTTGCAGTATGATTTAGAAAATATTTGTTTTCTAGTTTCAAAACTTCAGTTTCCCCATGTGTTTTCCCTGGAGCTTCCCATGTTCTTGTATGTACTTCATACTGTTAGATAATCAATACCACAGGTAACTATTTTCTCTCGACACCTCTTGCTGCCCCCCAGTGGTAAGAGTTTGCTCAGTTCACTGTTCCAGCTTAAGTAGTAATTACTTGCTACAGTCTGATTGTATTTTGATTTTTCTCTCTCAGATTGAAGACAGTGAAGAGGAATGGGGGGTTCCTCATTGTCTAACATTGCGAGGTCAGCAGCAGTCCATAATCATTGCGGCAAGGTAATTTGATGGAGACAGCCTACGTAGTTACTGTTGAACTGTAAACTGTCCTTCTCTGTGGCTTTCCCACTGTGGTGTGAACAGGAAGGTGAGCCAGTAGATGTTGTTTTGTTGGGATTTGCTCCTAAAACAATTTCCAAGGCATATTCTTTGGCAAAGCCACAGAAAGCCAAAACAAAAAATAAAAAAGCAAATGAGACAAAATAGAGTGGCAGTTGTGCAAGGCAGAACCAGAGCTAAATTATTTGAAAAGCAATTAGCTTCTCAGGTCTTTATTTGTTTATTTGAATTAAAAGGAAGCTCAACTTAGCACTGTTTCTTCGAGCTTGCTTTCAGCCTGGATGAGAGTAATTAAAACCTGAGTTTTCATTGTCAGTACCCGCGCTGAAATGGACAAATGGATTGAGGACATTCAGATGGCAATAGACCTGGCAGAGAAAAGCAGCGACCCTGCCCCCGAGCTGCTGGCCAGCAGCCCCCCTGACAACAGTAAGTAAATGCTGGAGAGGAGGTTTGGTTAATTTCAGTCGGTACAGTTGGCGACTGCTTCTAAGCAGAGTGGTGAAATATGCTGTCCACAAGTCAGGTTAATGCATTTGAAGTTGAGGGATGCATATATTTATGTGTCTGCCACTGTAATGTTCTTACTGGTGTTAGCAGAAAGTTTCACTGAATAGAAAAGTGACTTGAGCATAATGATGTCAGGAAGTGTTTTACGAGACTTGGGCAATGCCTGTCCTTGTAAGGCATTAAAAACACCAACCAGACACGGTGGTCTTTGGCAGAAAGATGTAAAAATAACCTAGTGAGATCTCTGCAAAACTGTTTGTAAAAGTGTACTGGTTCACCACATTGTGACCAGATTTGATTTGTTTAATTTTTCCGATTACATATGTTGTTGCATAGAAGAAGAAAGATGCTTTCTCCCTGCATTTCATAGAGTCTCCTGATGAAACTACTGTAGACCAGGAATCTGAGGACGACCTCAGTGCATCCCGCACCTCACTCGAGCGTCACTCACCACACCGTGGCAACACTACGGTGCACGTCTGCTGGCACAGAAATACCAGCGTTTCAATGATCGACTTTAGTATTGCTGTGGAGGTATCGGCCTCAGAACCATCTGCGCTGCAGCTCCAGACACTCTCTCCAATGACAATTTCCTTTTTGCTCCTCCTTAAAGAAGTGCAGTGTTCCTTGGTTTCCTCTTGGGGACGTTGCAGGCGCACCGCTAAACTGCTCCTGTACCTCAAACGGCAGCACGAGTTCGTCAGTCCAGGCACACAGCTTCACTGCCTTAGTGCATCTTTTTAAAATCAATTAGAGCAGTAATTTTCTGGAAGAACTGTCCAAAAAGTGCTGATGGTCTTTAAAACTTAAAGCGGATCAAATGGCCTTAATGCTGTCATTTATAGAGGCATTAAGTCATTGCTCGAGCTGAAAGGATATTGTCTCTATCTGCTGCAGCCAGGTCTGGTTATATGTAGTACTAACTTCTGTTTCTTTACCCAGCCATCCTTTCTGGAACCTTCTCTCATTGCTCAGTCTCAGTCTCATCTGCTTTTTGGTTTTTTTGCATCTTTTACCTCAAAATAAATACCTTCTTGTTTCCCTGATCACAGCTGTGTCCATCTGATACACGCTCCTTAACCCAGCGCTCAGTGAATGAGAGCCAGAGTTGGACTTCCCCCATAGTGAAAGGAAAGACTCTTAGGGCCCTGTTGGTTTCAGGCTGAGGTGTATGGGTGTCCCTCCTGCACCAGAGGGACACCACAGGGATCTCAGACTGCTTTGTCATGGTTCTCATCATGTGGAAGTGTGCACTCAGTGGAAGAGGTGAAAGCATCACATGGAAGTGTGTGCTTAATGGAGATGGTGCAAGGGACCTTAAAACTCTATTGACCTCTCCTCCCGGGCAGCCCAGAGGTACCAACTCCTTACTGCTCTGGAGGGGACACCCTGACTCAGAGCTAAGGACAGATAGTGTTCAGTTTGTGAAACTGCCCCTGATTTTAGCAGAAGAGTTGCTGAAACTTTATCCAAAAAATGATTCCCTATAAGAAAACACTAACTGCAAAGCCTTATGGTGCTCCTGCAGGTGCAGTTTCTGCTCTTTCTGCCCTTAAGTCCTGCAAAGGTGGAAGAGCTCAGCATGGAACCACGTCTCACATTTTTCCCTAAAGCATAGGACTTGCTATAAACGGATACTGAATAATTTTTAGCTGACAATTAGTTCAAACAGTTGAAATGTTTAGTTAGGCAAACCTCCCTACCCAGCATCAGAGCTCATTGCTCTTCAGTTTTGTTCTTCCCCGTGACTCAGCCAAGTGCAGGCACAGCAGTGAGGACCATGGAGCACACTGGAGCCATTCACTGTTCTATGAAAGCATCTCCAGCTCCACCGCTGCTCGGTGTCTGCAGCTCACGCTCATGCTCACATCATTCTCTCGGTGCCTTTCACTTCAGCATTACCGTTCATTTTCTCTGTGTCTCTCCCTCCTCTCTGTCTCTCCCGTGTTAGAAGATCCTCTCTCTGTCAGTGACTGTACTTCCCTACCTGCTGGACTGATCAGTGACCAGCGACCTGTTTCCATTTCATGTATCTGCTGGTACCGAATGCAAAGCCTGTCCTTTTATGATATCCTCCAGAGTGACGAGGTAACAGCAAATGAAGGAGTGTGCCTGTAACTTAGGTCACAGTGTCAGCAGAGCATGGCATTATCCGATGCAAAGGCCTTAATGCACACCCCAGGCTGGTGACTACTTAGTTTGTAGTAGGTGAATTGGGACCACCAGACTCGGAGCATTAAGCATTACAGATTAAATTATCAGTTTCTGCGCTGTTATGTGAACAGTTGTTTTGATCCTGATGATAGTGAAATACTTGGTATTCCTCCTCCCTGCTGTAAAATACCCAAATCCAGCTCAGAACAAGGTGAAGAGTCGGTGTGTTTGACAAGTTCCCGTGTTAACTTGCTGTGTGCTGAGAGCTTGACCTCTGTCTGCGGTGCTGAAGTACGTCATGATTTTCCTTTGCATCCCAAATTCATGTCAGCCTTTCTGTTTCCATTGTTCTATTTAAGTATCATTTGAAAAGAACACGGATGAAGGTAACGAGACTGACTGATGGTTGCCAGTATATTATTGATGGCCACCACAATTTAAAAAATACAGCCATAGTAGTTGGAAGTTTGTGGAAGTACCCAGCTACAAACACGTATTACAGAGTACTGCTTAGTTGTAGAAAAACCCATTCATTTGGTCAGAACACCTTCGCTTGTGGTAAGGCCACATATGCTAAAAGCAGATCATTGTTCTTACGGTGATTAAACCGCGGCCAGCCCTCACTTAAGGAGTGATGGGTACTTCTGGTCCTGTGCTTACTGCCAAAGTGATGGCATTCAGTAAGTTAAGCAGAAATGCAAACATCCATTCTGTGGAGCTTGGCTGCTTTTTATCTGCTCATACATCTCTGCAGTGTGCGTTTCACTGCTTTATTTGACTACTTCTGATCTGTTTCAGAATCAGCTGTCTGGAAACCTCCTGAGGAAATTCAAGAACAGCAACGGGTGGCAGAAGCTTTGGGTTGTGTTCACCAACTTCTGCATGTTCTTCTATAAATCGCACCAGGTAACACAGCTAGGTAGGGCTTTCAGTTTCCAGTGTGGGAGCAGGGAGAGCAACCATCATCAGTGGTGGATTCTGCCCCATTGGGACACAGAGCAGTTCTGACTGCCCATCTCCACTGAAGCCACAGTGGTTGTTTCATGACATTTCTAATGGAGAGCCTTAAAAGACTGCATGTCTGTTCTCCATTTCACTTACATGCTTCCTTTGCTTGAGAGCAGTTGATCTCACAGCACTTTTCACCATTGCTTTTCAGGACAATCATCCCTTAGCCAGCCTCCCTCTGTTGGGATATTCTCTCACCATTCCTTCCGAATCTGAAAACATTCACAAAGATTATGTCTTCAAGCTGCATTTCAAATCCCACGTGTACTACTTCAGGGCTGAAAGCGAATACACATTTGAAAGGTAAGTCAGTCGCTCTTCTGGAAGAGGGCATTTTTTAAATTCCTGGATTTGTTCCCAAAGTCAGCTGGTACAGTGTCTACTGAGTTGATTCAGTAACACAGGCTTGTAGCTCAACAGAATGAAAGGCAGTGCCCTAAGTACTTACAGAAATTTTAAGCCTGGAAGCACCAGAAGCTATAGCAACTGTGGTAGCAATGACTGCAAAGTTCAGTTGTGTGCAAAAAATCTCCCTTCTGAATTACTGAGGCTGCGTGCACAGGGCACACTGTATGCCAGGTTCAAGGTAGCGTGTAAACAGACCTCTTACTAGCAGAGTCGCTTCTCTCCCTCCTGTACAACTCCCTGCAACACCCACATTTGAAACAAAACAAAACACGGCTTTTTCACAGAAGCTGCTGCTCGTACTCCATTCTGCCGCTGCAGCGTGCAGCTCTTACACATCCCACGGAATTCCAGATAGAGAGCTGGGAAATGGGCACCGCTCCTGCTCAGTTCTGGTTTAGCTTACTCATACTTGGAATTAATTCAGCCCTTTTGTGTGAAACACTAATCTGACAAAGATTTGTAGTCTCATAGTCAAGAAAGCTGGGGTTCAGTTGTAGCCATGTCAATCAGTCTGAACCAAATATGGTGGGAAAAGGGGTAATTAAGTAAATGAATAGAATTGGAAGGCAACACAGAAGTTCTTTCTCAGTTCTGGAAGAAGCATAACTGTGGCTACGTGACATGGTTTTGCTTTAGAACAGAGGTTATTTTCAGCTGCTCGTCACTTGGACCATCCAGAAGAAAAAAAAACACAAATAAAACCACTGTTAGGTTGATGAATTTTGGGTCCCCTCTCCCCCATCCTCTCTCAACCTCCTTTCATGTGTGCTTTTGGATCTGTACCCTCTTAACTTAGATAGGAAATACGCAGTAAGCACGATGCTCCCCCACTAGGCGTGGAAAATAACACTTTTCCACAACCAATAGCCCAGAAATTGACCAGGAGGAGAAAATTTTTCAAGAAATCCTTCCTTGAGATCTTGCCACCCTTCTGCTTTTCTCTCCCCTCTCACAGATGGATGGAGGTGATCCGAAGTGCCACCAGCTCGGCCCTGCGCACACGCGCCCTGAGCCACCGGGAGCCCCACACCTACTGAATGCCACAGCAGCTGCCAGTTTTCTACAGGACATTGGAAACTTTTCCCCCCCCGGAGCTTAGTAAAACTGAAATTTGGTAAAAGGAAGGAGAAAAACCAACCAGTAAGGTTCTGCAGAAACATCCGCAATTCCTCAGCAAAACTGTTTCAGTTTTCCATATGTTGAAAATAGCTTACACCATCCCCGTGGCTGCGGTTTGTTCATGTCTTGTATTTTGTCATTCTGTGCTGTTTTTAGCTTGTGCCAGTATTAAAATATTGTCCTTATTAGAGTGCCAAATGCCAAAAGACATTTTGTTGCCTCAGAGATTGCACCTAAAAAAACCGACTCCACAATCTGAAAACTTTCTCTTGTGAGGCAAATACTATTTCTTCTCTTTACATAAAAAATATATTATTTTTTTTTACCATGTTAACCTGTAGACTGCTGGAGTTTTAAATGTAGATGGACTTTCACAGTACAGACTCTAATTCTACACACAATGAGCAGTCTAGCAGGAACAAAATAATTTTCAGATTTTTTTTCCTCCAGTCTTTCTAAATGTACTCAACAAGGAATTACTAATTTTCTATCTTTAACAAAGAAACAGTTTACAGCTCACTCTCATTTCCCATTGAGGTTACAGATCCACGTGGTATAAACAAGTTACAGGATTCCCATCAAACCATTTTCTCAGTGCAAGTTGACCAAATTGATCATGTTGGCTTGGGAAAGTGAATGCTACTTGCAAGATGAAACAAAATTAAAATAATCCAGTGCAATATTGTTTGGGCTGTTAATGTACTGTGAATGGTTATGTACAAGAAGAAATTAAAGGCTGTGGTGATGTTCTGCTGTTTGTTTTACAAACTTGAAAAAAAATAATCCAACCTGTATGCTCCAAGAACCACAGCTTTGTGTAATTAATTTGCGGGGTGTTCTGGTAACACGTGGACTAAAGCACTGCGTGTGGGGCAGCTGCTGAGCCCTGGGCTTGTTTTGCTGCTGGAGTTTCAGCGTCAGAAATGCCCGTTTTGTATATCTGGCCCTAACATCACCTAGCACCGTTCTTGGGTGAGCTGTTGGCCCATTCAGAAGGGTGTCAGCACAAAGCCTGCTCTGATGAGATGCTTTTCCTTATGCTTTAAGAAACGCTTCACCGTGAAATCAGTATCAAATATCCATTAGCAGAACAGCATGCTGGAAGCCCATCTGTCACCACTCAGGGCCTTTGGGGAAACCCAGTGCTAGGCAGAGGGGCCTGAATGTCAGCGTGGGAGATGAAGCTGGGACAGCGCTGCCCCCAACTTTTCTTCTTCTGGCTATTCACTGTGTTAATGCTTTCCTATATGCGATGTATAAAATGGCTTACAGCTTTGCTCACAACAAAAGGGAATAAAATACCTCACAATACTATCATACATCTTGCTGTTTCAAGACAGTAGAGCCTTCTTTCTGTTCCCTCACCCCAATGAATACCTTAGCAAAATCAGAGCTCCAGGTGAGGAGCAGGATGGATATGTGTATGCGTATAATTTCAAGGAACAGGCTGCATTCTTGTGGCCAACTCTGTTCCAATCTGACACAGGGAAATGAGCATTCCAGCAGTTTTGTAGACTTGTAGAATCCTTAAGTTTGGAAAAGACCGCTAGGATCATCCAGTCCAGCTCATCACCACCATGCCCACTAACCATGTCCCTCAGTGCCACATCTACACATTTACTGCACACCTCCAGGGACGGAGACTCCATTACCTCCCTGGGTAGCCTGTGCCAGTGCCTCACCAGTTTCTGAGAAGGAACATCCAGTAATATCCTAATGTTCGACCTGAACCTCCCATGGTGCAACTTGAGGTCGTTCCCTCTTGTCCTATTAATAGTGAGGCAAGAGAAGAGGCCGACCCCCACCTTGCCACCACCATCTCCTTTCAGCTCATTGTAGAGGTTTCCCCCGAGTCTCTTCCAGACTAAACAACCTCAATTCTCTCAGCCACTCCTCATAAGGCTTGTGCTCCAGTGCCCTCACGGCTTCATTGCCCTTCTCTGAACACATTGCAGGGCCTTGATGTTTTTCTTCTAGTGAGGGACCCAAAACTGAAATGCAGTACTTGAGGTGGGGCCTCACCAGAAGTTCATGTATGTATCTGGTAACTGGCTGCAGTTGCTCTTTAAATATTTTCCTTAAAGCTTCAACTTACTAGCTCTGAGAATACTGATGAAATTCCTAGGCAGTCTGCCCTCCCTGTAGCTCAGATCTGCTATAATAAGCCATAGAATTATATCATAGAATGGCTTGGGCTGGAAGGGACCATAAAATCCACCCAATGCCAATCCTCTGCTATGGGCAGGGCTGCCCACCCACTGCTCAGGCTGCACAGGGCCCCATCTAACCTGGCTTCGTTACACCTCCAGGGATGGCCAGGGTGCTAAGCACCTCCATTGGTTTTAAGGGAGACAAAATAAATAGGATAACTGCTGGCTACTGAATATACTTTAAGACTTAAAAGACATTTGTCTGAAATGAGCTAGGGGAAAAAATAGAGAATATAGAAGTACTGCAGAAGACTCTGCTTCACACCACTAAAATTTCAGATGCCAATGACTGCTGTGTCCCTGTGTCTGTCCTTTACAACTGTTGGCGATGATAACATCTTTTTTACTATTTTTTTTAAATTATTTTTAATGCAAATTCTGTGGAGGACCATGCGCTAATTTGAGATAAAGTGAATTTTGGTTTAGATTACGGAGGCTTGTGAGATACTGTCTTCATCAATGCTATCCTCCAGAGGAGCTTCCTAAGAAGGAAGTCAGATAACAACTTTTCCAGGCTGTTGGTTTTTTTTTAATGTAATCAGTCAAACCCTTATTTATGTATTTATTTAGATGGGAGTACCTACATTTGTCATCATTTTTCCAGTTTCTTATTCCTAAGGTTAACCCAAAAGTGAAATAACCGTAAAAGAATAAAAGCAGTTATCTGGACAGTCAGCTCTCCCAATTGGTTGATGTCTACACGTGGGACTAAGCTCATGATGTGCTGGAAAGCTGTTCTACACAAGCACTTACTGCTTGCTCTGAGTGATGTCATAGCATCGTCCATGAAATCAGCAGGGCTTGGAGATGCTCCTGGTTCTGGGTCCCTGTCCCAACACTCCGGGCTCAGCAGTGGAACAAACACATACTGACCACTCAAGTGATTTATTCTGTTTGTTCTCTGCCATTGCCTGCCATGAATGACCGGTCACAGGTTTCAAGTAGTGAAGGCATTGGAGCAAAGCAGGAGCTTCACTGTCACACACGGCTCAGGCTCCTGAGGAGCACTTTTTCCACAAGGCTGAGCAGCTCCATCATTTCTCAGCTAGCAGCCGTTCCTTAAGGGACAAGTCATATTTACATACCCAGGCTTACTTATTTTCACTAAATTTTAATTAAGGACTGTTAGGACCACAATCCTTGTAAAATTAAGCTGAAATCTGCCAGAAGATGGTCAAGACAGACAGACAACCTAGCGGGGAGAGACACGCACTGGCGCTGTGGACATCTGAATAAAGGTCTCGGAAGAAAAGCTCTCACAAGAAAAAACTCCTTTCAGAAACAAAATCAGGGGCCAAAGCCCACGGTTGTACCAGCCAAGAACAAAATGGAGAAACGAGAAAAACCCGAAAGGCTTGATTTTGGCCATTTCTCCTCTTCCAACCAGCTATGCAGCCCTTCCCCTCAAAGGAAGCATCCGCCCTAACTCTGTATGGATACACAACTCCAGCCATCCCCTGGGGGCAAGAAGGAGTTCGCTGGGGAGGAGAAAAGGGCAGTGCAGCACTTGTGCATTTTTGTAACAGCAGAAAATAGCAATGAAACGTGGGAGTGCGAATGTCAGTTTGTTACTCAATTATAAGGGTAATTAGAGATGCACTGTTTGGGTTAAGCTCGTGCTACTCAATGAGAGCAGTTCTTCAGCTTCCTAGGACAGGATGCAAAATAGAGAGAAATTTTAAGTCGCTGCCATTTGGAAGTTGGCATGCTGTCTTACTGTAGGACAAGCTGTCATGTAAAGCTGCATAGATTAAACCCAAACAGACCCCTATCAATCACTTATGTGCGTGCATTAACAATGGAACAGCAATACTCTGAGCTCCCCACATGGCCCTGCCATCTGTGAGCGTTAAACATACCAAATTCCCCAACACAAGATACTCTAAATACTCTTCCTTGGAAATCATCGTTGCAGATGAAGCAAGGGGTTGTCTTGTACAGATTCTAAGATTATTGCAATTAAAAACCACACCAATTTAACCAATTTAACCAAATAAACTGTCTGCTCACCAGCACTGCCCTGAATCTGGGAGCCCACCAAAGCATCCCTTGGGGGAGGAGACCCTAGAACCTCACCTCACTGACCACTCAGATGGCAGAATTTCATTACGCTTTTCCTTCTTTATTTCTAGGTCACGTGGTTTACACGGAGCTTTATTACGTTGGTGTCGAGTGACAAAAGTAAGATTTAAACACACGGTTATCAACAGGCAGCAATGTTACAGAAAACAAGGTATGCACTTCGGTTGTCCTCTGTCATCACGCTTTAAAGAAAGGCAGAAAACCATTGCATACCAGTTGTCTACTGCGCAGGCTCAGTGCAGTCACCGGCACATCTGCACAATACGGCTGAAAAGAGCAAGCCTGCAGATTTGTGCAATGCTCTGAGCTCTTCCCAGCAGCTTACAAAAATAACTGGTGATGGTACTGATCCGTGCATTGCGCCTGTGCTTATTAACGCTTCTGATAGTCTTCCCGTGGTGATAGTTTTGAAGCAGAAGTGTGTTTCCTTCCAAGTAAGGATAACCATTATAGACTCTCACTGTATCTGCTAAAAAGATACATACTGCCACATGAAGGATTAAGAGCTACAGCACGGGCTGCACAAGTGCATCAGAGCACAGGCAGATGGAGGAGGTAGGATAGACAGACAGGGTGTGAACACACAGCCAACGTGCATGCCCCTACCATAGCCCTCCATCCACCTGACCTCTGCAGGGAGTGCAGAACAGCGGTGCTCAGCCACCCACAGCCACTGGGCCCTTACCTACGTGGACATACACAGATAATGGTGGGGGCTGCAGGGAAGGCACGGCACCTCAAAGAAGGCTTTGCTGCTATACCAAAAGCGTTCTGTGCTGTAGCAGTCGTGCCATCACGGTGATCCACTACAAAGTGCAACTGCAAGGAAAATCAAGCTCAAACAATAGATTACGCATCTGGTAATTACAAAAAAGCAAGCGTTCAGTGCAAACGACTGACTTTATTTATTCTTTTAAACAGTGAGTTTGTTTACTGCCTAATCCTGAAGCCTCTGACAAGTAAGCAGTTCCACCAATGTAATTGTTTGCATAAATAGGGATAACAAGTTGGTGTCCAGGATATTCGAGACCGAGTGAAGATGTGTTACCCGCACAGAGAAATCGTCAGTGCAACGTTGTGACACAGACATGTTTTTAGCATGAGACAGTCTCAGGAATATCAGCACACTTATTTTTTCCCCCAGAAAGTGAGGCCACGCTTCTTTCAAACAAAGCTCTTCTGTTACCAACACAGACCCTATTTTTAAAGCATCGATACTTTGTCATAACAAATGATTGTAATTTTACATTCAAGATACAGCACACTTTTTCAGTGAATCCCAGTTTAGGATATGTTATATTTAAATAATCTATATATTACATAAAAAAATACATATCTCTACCATAAACAAGGTGTCGTCTGTACCAAAACACCCTGCCCCCTTTGGGCAGCAGGCCTTGCTGCATGCCTCCCCTTCCTTAGGCTCCTCAGCCAGCTGGGACACCCACCCAGCAAACTCCACCGCAATCTACTCAAATGGAGAAGTACTTCCTCAACATACAATTCTGGAATGCAAGAAAAATGCAACTTAAAAATATATGCATTTATTACTTCTTAAAAAAAAATAACAGCGTACCGTAGAGCTCCGTACAATTTTCTGATTGAGAAAGTCTTGAACTTCCACTACAAATTTAACATCCCTGCTGAATCCTTGAGTTCCACGCATCTCCAAGTAAGCTAACTTCAGTCTTAAGTGCTTAACACGCTTCCATTTTTCTGTTTGTATTCTGAATGTCAATACAACAGTTCATTCCCATATGCTATAACGGTGTGCATCTACCAAGTGGCCGAACACCGAGATGCAAGAAGGCGCACTTCCCATTGCCCTGCATTCAGCTGCACGATTCACAGAGCTGAACTCATCTCCTCAGGCACAAGCGCACCCTTCACGCTCGGGGCACACAGAACAACACGTACAATGATCTCGATCAAAGAAGAGCTACAAACCACTGCTCGGATGTATGCACTGTCCAATTCATCTTGGCCGCAAAGGAAAAGCAGGCCATCGTTATGTTGGCAGACGTACTGCGTCTAAGAACACGGCCACAAGAATGGGAGCACAGATATCCATTTCTTTTAACAGTTGTTTCGACTTGCTCAGAAGTTTCATAGCTCTGTTAGCCTAGCAGCGTCTTCTAACACCGTTAAATCACTACATTAATAATTAAGGCTACTAATATGCATACAGTAAGAGCTAGCTTGGTGCTGAGAAGTCCCTCACCAGCTCCCAGAGAACTTATAGAGACTGGGTCCTTTTTGTATGACGTCAGGTCGAGATACCCATATTTATTTTAATCCTTTCTTTCAAAGCTTGTATCTTTATTAAAAATAATAATGATAAAACATTTAAACACATAAGATGCCTGACTGTCTAAAACCTAAAATCACCTCTTTTATTCCCCTCATCAGACCTAGGCAAACAGAATCACAAGCACCTGAACAGCCCTGGTGAATCAAACCAAGGCAAAACTCAATGTCATATTGGCAGGCTAAAAAAAAATAAGCCACCTAATCAACTGTGTAACTGATGGTACTATTTCCAAGGAAATTTTAGCTTCACCAGCTATCCTACAGAATAACACTGCAAATTTTAGAGTTCCAAATTTTCTTTTTTCTGGGAGGTAACAGGGCAGCATTCAGCCCTCCTGGCTCAGTTTTGCTGCCTCTGTGTCCAACATCCATCAGTAAAGGGATTCACAGCTTTAGGCAGCAAGACCCAACTCTGAATAAATGGGTAATTTTTCATTCATGCTGCCAGACACTGGCTGTAAATGATAAAAACAGGCATAAAGGAGAAACATTTGCCTCTCTGTCTTAGAGCCAACACCTTAATATTTCAGAATATATGCTAGTAATAAAAATTTATTTGTGTGAGCATTCAAACATGTTTTAGGTGGGAAAAAAAGCGTGTATCTGAATTTCATGACAAGCTTCACGAATATCTATTACTAAAACTGAAGAACACATAAAGTTCAGAACTTGCATTGGCACAATTTAAAACTGAAGTCATGAAAGAGCTCATCCTACAGGAAAAAAAAAACAATAATTTAAATTTAAAGCTTTGAGAAAGAAGGTGTATTAAATTTAAAACAACCAGAAGTAGTACCATAATTGGAAAATCACACTCTGAAAATCGATAAAAAGGAAGAAATACCGGAGAAACAGAGCAAAATTGTGTCTTTGCTTTGAGGTACGAATAGAAGGGTCCATTGTACAGGATTACCTATCTCCCAATGGCAAATCCTTCACATACAAAAAAAAAATCAACCCAAGATCCACTTATCACATGGTTCGAGATTTACATGTAATAAAGGCAAGGCAATACTCAAGTTATGGCCTGTCAAATATTTACCCCACTAACAGTATCTACAGAAGCACTTTACCATTTTGTACACAGTGATTCCTTATGCACGTCGAAAGGCTTTCAGTTAAAAAAAGACATTATATACAGATCTGTACACAATTCCAACAAACACATTCCATCTCCCAGTGGAATTCTTAAAGCAAGATACCTGAGGTTTCTCAATATCTTCAATTTCTCTATCACAAACCTAAATATACATCTCAGATTTTACAAAAAGACACCTCCCTGGAATATGTGCATTATCATTAAAAAAAAACTATAGCTTTAAGGAGCTGAAAAAAGACTGCCTCCATCTGAGAGACTTCACTGCCACTCTTGCATGTTGAAGAATGTCCTTTCACCGGAGGATATTTCGGTGACTAAGGGGCAGAACAACATCAGGATTCACTTCTTCAGTGCAGACACCATGGCATCTCCGCTGTCTCAGCAGAAGAGTGCTTTAGTAGGATGAAGTACTTCCTCCAGCTAGTGAATATCTGAAGAGCATAAGAAATGGTTTCTATTGTGACTTTCAGACCAATTTATGCAACAAGCAGCAATTAATAGTTATTATTCTGTTACATGCTGTTGAAGTTCTGGTCTTTCTCCTTCTAGAATGACATCCACCAGTACTGTTACACTTGAAAGAGAAAAGCCATAGATCTGAACAGTATGTAAAATACACTTCATCAGAACACTGCTGCTTTTCTAACAGCAGCAACGACTCCTATTCAAGTACATTAGTGAGAAGTACACAATACAGTATATTTTTATATAATTTATATAATTTTTATATAAAAAAGTATTTTTATGTAATGTGGGAAAAATTTAGCAATTTTAGCCTTCTTGGCACATTTACATCATAATCATTCCAAAATATTGCTAGGGCAGGAAACTTGTATTTCTTAAAGATGCATTTTAATCATATTAAACTTTCAAATAACTTTATAACATATCACAGATCAGAATTGAAGAGAAAAGGTAAATGGACTCAACTCAATTTATTGGGCAGCTCTTCTGAGGCTCCCAATAAACCCACACAGTCAGACTTAGGAAATACAGGTTTAATCAATCATAGGAGGAATGAAAATCTCAACAGAAATGTGTTGTTGAAGAGTCATTTTCAATAGTTCACTTACAGGTGGAGAGGATATTGCAAGTGGATACAAGAAACAACTGGATGATGCAGCAGAACATCAAGTTTCTTGTAGTTTTCAAATAAGGACAAACTATATTTTCAGAAGTTGACTATCTCCTAAAATACCCACTAAGCTGTGGAATGGTTCTAATTCATTTTTAAGGAACATCCACTGTTGTCATTCATTTATTTACTTTGTTGAAGGAACATTTGTGTGCTGACACACTGGGTTTTTCTTTGGCATAAGAGAAACTTCACCTACACACGACCCACCAACAGACATTGTCTATGAATGTTTCTCTCTTTCAAAGAAGAGAAAGCATCATCTGCCTCCCTTGTGACAATAAGATATTATGGCTGAGAAAAACAGCAGTAGTCCACATAATCAGAAACATAAGGAAAATAAAATGCTAAGGAAGCATCTGGTGTGCCAAAAGTAACGACTGCAGGATTACCTCCAGCATCACAGAAATGCCACACGACATCCTCTGCACTAAGGAAAGTGTCAGAGTCCCCTGCAACAACTGCAAACAGAAAATGCTGTCCAGTCTCATGCGATACAAAATACACACACCAACAGTATCAATGTCCATATGAACTACCACCTGAAGCTATACATCAGAACTGCTGATACGGTTAGGTGCTTGGGGTTTCTTAAACAGTGGAAAGCAGGCAAGTGTTTTTTCACTTGCAAAAAAAATAGAAATCATCATTTCAATTTAGTAGTGCTTGTAGAGTAAGATCTGTAATCCTTAGTGAATTGTTCCATTACCTCTGAAGCCTCTGCACAAGGTGTGACACCATGTTATCTGCAATGCCTGGACAAGCCTCTTCAGCTAAATAAATAGCCTTCTTCAGTTCTTCTATGGAATCCGTGTTACCACCACACGCTTCACTTTTCTCTTTCAACTGAAATAAAAAATGGAAGAGATACATTAGTATAATACTCGTAGTATTTCCATAAGCAGTATAATGCAAAAACTTGTATAAAGGGACTGTCAGTGTTCAGAATGTTAGAGTTTGACTTCTGTTATTCATTCCTGCATCTTAAAGACCTTTTTCTTCCAAAAGTTGGCCTGTGCAGCAGTTATCGGGATGTCATTTCTCTGCACAAGACTTCAGTCATTCACGCATCCTTTTCATTCAAGTACTGTGATGCTACCCCAAGAAGGAAGCACTATTTAGCTGCAGCTGTTTGGTTTCAAGCTGTGTTGCTTAAACATTCACTTTAATACACACACAAATAATAAGAACCCAGTGATTTCTAGGAGACATGTAACAATGGACGTAGTGAAGAGAAAATGAAAAATAAAGGTACAAAAATGGAGGGTGGACAGCAGAAAGCACTGGATGCAGGACCCACTTCATTTTTAATATGAGAAAGGGAGAAGGAAGACCTAAAGGAGATGCAGAGCAACCTGGAACATGTTTTAGAGATGGGAAGGTAGGAAGTTGAAAGAAATGTCTGAAACAGAGGCAAGAAAGTGAGTAACACATAAAGCACTGAAGTGGAAATAGCAAAAATCCCTGTCCAAAGCGTTCCTCCAGTTTCCGTAGGAGAATGACAGGCTCATTTAATACTGGACTTGGAATAAACAATACAGAGGTTGTCCCCTTTAAATAAATGTAATGGCTTTTGTGCACTCAACATCCTTCCACGCAGCATGCAAAACTCTGTAATAATCCTCTGAAACACCACTTCATTCAGTAGAACAAAATTAAGACATTTTCTCTAGGAAAACAGTTTCTCTAACATTCTTTCTGTAACAGTTACAAGGATTGAAAACACTATTTGAATAAAAATCTTTCATAGAAAAGATAGAGTGAGAGGGAAGGGTTATTATCTTTTTCTTTAACAAAGTTCCATCAACATTTTAAAATAACATCTTCATAGATGTCCATCTTCCCTTTCATATGATAGTTATTTAAGTATCTGGGAAAACAAAACAAAACATACAAAAAGGCAAAATTGAGAATGGGAACAAAATACTGCTCTCAACCCTGAAGTTCAAATGTTAAGTTCTTGCTGCTCTGCTCCACATATAGTGCAATAGAGAAGAATTTAAAATTTGTAACAGATAGAATGACACAGAAAATGATAAGAGGAAGCTTTGATGACACAAAGTCAATTTAGCTGCAACAAAAGGTGTAACAAATCAAGCTCTATACATTGTCTTCCCTCATACGTTTCCGTTTTTCAGAGACATAAATCCTAGAACTGAGTAACATCTAAAGCAATATCTTACCTCTGCAAATAAAGGGGATATAACTGTAGACAGGCATTGAGATACAGACCTTTTGGGGATGTCTTTTTCCTTAGAAGAAAAAGAAGAAAAGATTCTTAAGAATTTAATTTCCAAGAAGAAGCACTTTCATTGCCTTCTGTTTCTAATTAAACAAGAGAAAATAGCTCAAACATGCTATACTTCATGAAAAATGTTTCTAAGCATAGACAAATATGTAGAATGTCTTAACAGACTGTTTCAAAACACTGTGAAGTCTGGAGTTTGAACTAAAGTTTGAGGGTGTGGCACCTCAAATACATGCAAACTTCAAGTTACAGGGGAAAATATATATATATATATATATATATATAAATCACAAAACCACAGGGGTTGGAAGGCACCTCTGGAGATCATCTAGTCATAGAATCATAGAATCACAGAATGGCCTGGGTTGAAAAGGACCACAATGATCATCCAGTTTCAACCCCCTGCTGTGTGCAGGGTCACCAACCAGCAGACCAGGCTGCCCAGAGCCACATCCAGCCTGGCCTTGAATGCCTCCAGGGATGGGGCATCCACAGCCTCCTTGGGCAACCTGTTCCAGTGCGTCACCACCCTCTGTGTGAAAAACTTCCTCCCAATATCTAACCTAAGCCTCCCCTGTCTCAGTTTAAAACCACTTCCCCTTGTCCTATCACTATCCACCCTCATAAACAGCCCTTCCCCTCCTGTTCATACGCTCCCTTTAAGTACTGGAAGGCCACAATGAGGTCTCCCCAGAGCCTTCTCTTCTCCAAGCTAAACAAGCCCAGTTCCCTCAGTCTTTCCTCATAGGAGAGGTGCTCCAGCCCTCTGATCATCTTAGTGGCCTTCCTCTGGACTCTCGCTAAAGCAGGCTCCCTAGAGTAGGTTACACAGGAAAGCATCCAGGTGGGTTTTGAATATTTCCAGAGAAGGAGACTCCGCAAGTTCTCTGGGCAGCCTGCTCCAGTGCTGTCACCCTCACAGTGAAGAAGCTCTTCCTCATCTTCAGATAGAACGTCCTGTGTTCCAGTTTGTACTCCCTACTCCTTGTTCTGTTGTTAGGCACTACCATCCTCTTGCCAAACACCCAGTAGATATTTATAGGTGTTGATCAGATCCCCTCTCAGCCTTCTCTTCTCCAGACTGAACAGTCCCAGGTCTCTCAGCCTTTCCCTATCAGGGAGATGCTCTGGGCTCCTCATCATCTTTGTTGCCCTCTGCTGGACTATTTCTAGTAGTTCACTGTCTTTTTTGAACTGGGCAGCCAGAACTGAACACAGTACCCCAGACGTGATTTCACCAGGGCAAAGAGGGGGAGGATCACCTCCCTCGACCTGCTGGCCACACACTTTATAATGCACCCCCGAGTACCACTGGACTTCTTGGCCACAAGGGCACACTGCTGGCTCATGCCCAACCTGTTGTCTACCAGGACAACCAGGTCCTTCTCTGCAGAGCTCCTCTCCAGCAGCTTAGCCCCTAACCTGTACTAATGCATGCAGTTATTCCTTTTCAGGTGTAAGACTCTACACTTGCTCTTCCTACCAATCCTATGAAGTCAAATTCAGCAAATCCTACACACTCCAATATTCAATGTCTCTCACACAACAGGTTTAAGTTCACCCAGTCAAAAGAAAATTTGGAAAATAAAATACTATCTGGTCTTCCCCCAGTGTTTTGGCAATAGCATTTATGCACATCACAAGCCACAGAAAAAAGACACATTTACCGAATACCCAAACTTTAAGATCTACTCAAAATGTTTTGGCAAAGCAGTTGTGGAGCACACATTTTCAACAGAAGTTCTGAAATTTTACAATTCAAATGCTGTCAAAGATATATAACAAATAGACCTGTGAAAAAATACTGAATCATTTCACTGAATTAAAAGTAAGAGCTATCTCCTTGTATAATACAATCAACATGTTAAGCACCTTATTTCTTTGCAACTCCAACGGCTGGGCTGCTCCATTCTCTAGATTCTTGGGATCTTTTTCTCTTATTGTGAAGATCCATTCTCCTGAGTCACTCCCACCTGAAGCCTGGCCATCTGGTTCACTTTGAGGAAAGGAAAAACAAGTTTTATTACCTACACCTGATTGCCTGTGCTCATTCAACATACATGTTGGTCACAAAACCTTCACTGATGACCAAAATCAGGATTCTATTGTATGTGCTAATGAGCATCAAGACAAGTGTGAAAGATAATGCAATTATTTTTTGAGAAATTGAAAACTTTTATTTAGAAAATGAAACTAAAATACTCCAGTAAATTTAAATTAACTTTTTTTTTTAAAAAAAAGAGAAGCATGAAAGATTGAAAATAACTTCCCAAGTTACATAAGCAAGTAATGTGGAATGTATCATTTCTAACCAAAAACTGGCTTCAGTATATTATCTCAAATTATTAGTGAATAGAAGAAAAATAATCCACTTTTTTTTTTTTTTTTGCCTACTAAAATAGTTAAGACTCTAGCTTAGAATACCTTTGTGAAAGTCAGTTCACTCCCACTATGAAGGCAAATTTCTTCTCAATTAAAAAAAAAAAAAAGGCTAGCCATGTAGGGATACAGAATGGATTTAACAAACTACTTCAGCACAAATAAATCCTTTGCCTGCTTTTAGTGGATGGCATATTAAAAGAAACTATATTCTCTAACTCCTGGTAAGTTGAGAGAACAAAAACGTTTATGCTGATGCTAACCAGGCACAGAATTACGTTTCATTTCTCCCTGTTACAGATCTCTAAGTTATGATCTGTGAATTAAGAGTGATCTACAAGAAAACCACCAGCAATTAAAAGAGTGTCTTCTGGCCGCCATACAAAAAGTATTCCAAGTACCATACCAAGCCAAAAACAATGTAATTACTGTAATAAAAACTTTGAACATTTCTGCTCGAAATCACATAGAACTTCTGGCTGTCACTGAAAGAAGTAAATTACTTTCTGTGTATGCATTAGTTGTAGAGAGTTATCAATTTGGAAAGTTAGCATTCCATTGGATCAGCATGCCACATCAATTCATCTTTTTATCACCTGCTGTGGAAGCAGAAAGGAAAACAAGCTTAGACAAAGAATTCAATCATCTCATAAGCGCTCAAGAACTACTTTAGCTCCTGTGCCAAGCCATCAAAGCTGGTCTCATATTCCACAGGAGAAATGAACTACAACCTGCTGCTTCAGTTAGCAACTGATCTCATATCAGTTTTAGCACCAGTAATTCAGCTTCCATATCAGGATTGGAACTGTAATCACTGGAAGGAATCAAGACATTAATAATATAAGACAAACCTACATCTGATACATTAGCCAAGATATCTCAATCCAGCTGATGTTTGCCATTAGCACAGAGACTGGAACTGCAGAGAATAGCTCGCTTGCTAAATTATAATTAGAAGGTGAACCAGCTCATGAATAAACAGTAGCAATCCCTTCATTTCATTTTAGAAGGTCTGCAATCTGATGATGCCTAAGTATTTGAGAATAACAACATTAACTTATTAGCACAGTCATAACTATTTTAACTCGATTTCCTAAGGAAACTAATTCTTGAACATATTAAGCAGTTCCATCAAATTTCACAGACAGAAGTTAAAAACAGAAGGGGAAAATCACAGCACTCTAAAAATCTGAACTTTAATGGCACACATGCTAATAGTAGCCTAACCTTCTTAGAAGGATATTTATCTCATAAAGACACTAGGCCTCATGCTCTCAAAACCCTATGACCATGGAAGCATTATTCCACTAATCCTTTCCTATACACAAGGATATGCTTCTGCTTGCTTACTGCAGATGCCAAAATCAAGGCCAACCTGCCACCAAGGAGACAGCACCCCTCCTCAGATGGCCATATGCACACATAGCACAGTGTATATATGTACACTGAAACCTGGTTGTGCAGGGTGAGATCCAGCTTTTGCTGACATGACAGGAGCATAGTCAGCCTTATGTCCAGGAAGGACCCTAGACTCTACATAGAAGAGAATACTGTACAGAATGAGCCAGAATTGCTTTCAGTTATAAAGTTATTTGCATAAAATCCCTCACAACATTTAAATCAATATTTCATAAGCTTACCATGGCTGCTAACCCGAAAAGCTGTAATTAAACAACAGAGCACAGGAATATACATGCTAAAAATTATGTGCTAGAATAAAGATTTTAAAAATTCATTCGACTTACGTATCTGAGTCATCTGAGCTGGAGTCATCATGACTTTGTTCAGACTTCCACCTCTTGTGCCTATCAATAAGCTCAGTCAGGTAGGAAATTTTCTTGGCATTTCGTAAAATGAATTTGTGTTTTAAGAGCTCCTTTGCAGTAGGTCTCTTAAAAAAATAAAAATAAAAATAAAAAATTACTGCATTTGAAAGTGTTAAAATCACTCACTGTAAGAAGGTTAAGAAAACTAGACCAGACTTGATGCAAACGAGTACTTACAAAGACAGACAGTGTCTACAAATAAGATTTCTACCTGATATTCTAGAGAAGTGGAACTGTGTCTATTCTTATGTAGAAACTAAATGATAAAACTCTTCCTAAGTATCAAACAATACATTAACTTGTCTTCCTTTGATGCTGAAATCATGGGGAGCCTGGGGCTTCACTCACAGCAGAATTTTCTAACATCCCTGTGGTTATGAGAATTGCTGTCTCCATCCGGAAGATTTCTGACTTGTTTGTGCAGTGCTTTACAGACCTACTGCTTAAGGGTTAAAAAAAAAAGTCCACAAGAAAATCACTCCCTTTTAATCCAGTTTCGGCATTAAGATTAGACACAGCAAAAATCTCTTCAATAAAAAAGAACTTAACGGGTTAAAAAAAAATTAAATGTGATCTATTTATAAAATCTAGGAAAAAAGCACCTGGACCTTGAAAAGTCTCCAAAAGTAACATACAGTTACCCATGTTTAAAGAAATAACTGAAAAACATTCAACCAGCAGAAATCAGACAAATCTTTTCTCTAGAAGAAATAAAGGCAAAGGATATTTTAAAATGAAATAGCAAAAAAGCAAAGGAAAAAATAATTAAAAAATGTGGAAGTATTGTGCTTGCATAATGGATTCCAGTGATTTGATAATGTAGAGACTTCTGGACGTAATTTGTTAAATTGGAAGAACACACACAAAAAAATTGCCTGCACGCTGGTTATGATCAATACTGTTAATCCCAGGAAAGATAATGAAGTAAGCTTACAGTTTGCTTACTTTTAAAAAACACAATTGCAAATAAATATTATTGTTACCAATAAAGAAAAAAGTAATTGAATCTTAAAAGAGCACAATGAAGGTTCTAGTTAGATCTTTCCCTATAAATCACTGATACAGGTGCTTCCTTTAAACTCCTGTAAACAAGTTTTCCCATAAAGAATTGACGTAAACCAGTCAAGTTCCCAACAACATACTGAAAGATGCTGGAACTCACAAAGCTTGGGTCCTTGTTCAAGCAGGCTTCAACAAACTCTTTGAGGGATTTACTGAAGTTTCCTTCCAACGTTGGTGGATTATTCTTAGGGATGAGGAACAAAACTTTCATTGGATGCAATTCTGAATGAGGTGGCTCTCCTTTTGCAAGTTCTATGGCTGTTATGCCTAATGACCAGATATCTGCCTGCAAGAAACAATCCTGTTATGATTGCGTCAGAGAAAGAGGAAACAATATTGAATTCAAAGAGAGATTTTGTATCTTTATTGTAAATCACTTCACTAAACTTTTCTTGTAAAAATGGTCTCATCATGTGGTTAATTACATAAAGCAAAGGACACGGAGCTTATCAGTTGCTTTTATGCTACAGCATAAAGCAGCTCTTATTATTAGAGCTAACAAACTTACATCAGTTACAACTGATTTCGAAACAAATCTTTTTAAATATAGTGGTAAAAACCAGCACCTAACCATATTGAAGTTTCCAATTCAAATCATTCAAATCCAAGGCAGGAAATGATACTGGAATAAAAGATGTCAAAACATGCAGAAAAGGTTTTTCTTCATTAAGCATCAACCAGTACAACTTTAAGAAATGGAACAAATTAGAATGCATTTCTTTCTGGGGTTTAACATCATCTTATATATCATTTTTATTCATAGACTAGAGAAACATGGTCTAGAACAGTATTATTCAACTTTTTCAACTCAAGATTTCAACCAGTTAAACACACGGTCCAAGTACTTGGTCCCAGCTTCTGAGACACGGGAAATGCTTTTCTACCTGATTTTCCTGGTAAAGCTCCTGACAGCCAAGATGGCTTCATCTAAATGAAACTTCTCTAAGTCATACACAAAGACAATGCAAATCCAAAGGCTGTCATGTTAAAAGGTAAATCAAATCATACTTCTGAGACCAGTGTTAAGACTCCTAGCATTTAATTTCAGTGATGAGCTGAATCCATATTGTTACTGGATGTGACCGTACACATACTGGTTTGTTAGGTAGGATTATTTACATATATTTATTTAACAGGTTTTCATTGTCAAAATGGTCTACTTGTAACACAGACTCCCTAGATCCAAATCCTACTGCCAAATCTGCCTGAAATAATGGATCCTAACACTTAGTGTTTTGCTGAATACAGTGAGGGAGGTGAGGCACTGGAAAAGTTGTCTATAGATGTGGTTAATGCTCTGTTCCTGGAGATGTTCAAGGCAGGGTCAGATCAGGCCCTGAGCAGCCTGATCTAGCTGTGCATGCCCCCCTTCATTGCAGGGGAATTGGACTAGATGACCTTTAAAGGTCCCTTCCTACTGTAAGGATTCTATGATTCTATGAACAAAACAGACACAGAAATCAAAAGAACGGGTGAATAAACTCCTCGGAAAAACAGGATAGGAAAAACAAATCACAAATCGCTCTTCCAACCAATGATAAGGTACCATTTAAAAATAAGCATGTTTCCATTTTCCTGTTTCTTCTGAAGCAAAAGTAGAACAGACTTATCCTCAAGTACAGTTCTCAAGTGATTTCAGTGCCTGACTTGATTTCCAAACAGCATTTGGAACATTGCTGTGCCAAAAACAGATATATTTCCAGGTGCTAGATAAAGTCTTCATTTATCAATACAGTTACAGAATCACAGAATCATTAAGATTGGAAAATGATGACCATCATCTAGTCCAACCATCAACCCATCCCCATCATGCCCACTCATTGAAGCACAGAATCATTAAAGCTGGAAAAGACCTCCAAGATCACTAAACCGCTGCTTCTCCACCAGAGCAGGTCCCCTCTAACTCGTGGTATCCAACCTTATGGCTTGCCTGTGTTGTAGTTAGTGAGGAGGAACTGTCTAGGGCTGCATATATACATTAATTATATATTTCATAAATAACAGAAAGTCTCAAATTGAACACAGAGAATTACATATATAAATAAGCTCCAAGTTCCATTTTTCTTAATAACAGCTTTATCAGCTAAGCTCTCCTCAAGCCTGAGTCTAACTGTGAATAACTTTCCTCTGACAGGAAATCTTTTCTTGGTTATGGAAGAAAAATGTCGCCTGCAAAGAGAATTCCTCATGTTAGCAACTGAGCATTATTTCCACCTTATTCTAAATCCCAGTTTCTCAAAAGAAATGTGTTAAAGTCATAAAAATGGATAACATTCTTCTGTCAGACTTTCAGTCCCAGAGGCAGCATGTATATACATGCACATATTTATGCGAAACAAGTTCATATATGTCTGTGTGTATGTGTGCATACTTCTTTCGTCCATGTCCCTTAGGTATCTAATGCATTCTACTTGAAGTGATCTTTCCCCACTGCAAGTGAACAACAAAGTCCAACAAACCCAGCCCACACAACAGCTCTTTGAAGTTGCAGCTTCCTGTGGGAAGCATCAAGAATATTAAAACAAATTCTCTCTGGAATTGTACTGTCTCCTGAGAAAGAATATCGAAACAGATGCAACAGATGCAAGTACTGACTTCATGTGTATCCATCTATGCATTTCCAGGACCTGCTTGTCTGTGACAAGCAAACTTCAGGCACAACATGTGCAAAACACTTCTCCAAATGTGGGGGGACAATGTCAAGTGGTCTTTGGGATGAATCATCCCAATCACTCAAACAACCTTCCATCGTTACGTTTACCCCACATTAAAATTTTTACAGTTTTAAATCCTGAACAAAAATTACTCTTCCAAGTTCAAATGGAAGTTGGGGATTCGTTCTCTGCACTACTGGCATAAAAAATTTCTTTTCCTTGTTCTAATGAGTAAAGTTTAGTCTGACTTCAAAACTCCTATAGTTGAAAGAAACAGGTTTAGTGCAAGAAAAAAAATTAAATTAAATACTTAATTGCTTCTATTAGAAACAACATAGTAGAGAGGACAGAGAACTAGTTATGGGAAAACTAAAGCAAGTAAAAGAAGATGACTTTCAGCTGAAGAAAGGCATCAAAAACATGAAGAAATAAGAATTGACAAAACTAGAGAAATTAGACAGGAAGGAACGATCTTATGTGGACATTAAATCAAAGAGCAAATAATGTGGAAAAAATGAAATACATGATATGGGGAAAGATAAATACAAAGCTGGAAATAAAATAATGAAACAGGTCATAATTTTAACAGAACTATTACAGTCATGGTTTGACTTTTCACTGCTTTTCCAATGGCTGATTTCCCATAGCAGTCAGATTTTTATTATCTCTATGGATTACTTGGGCCTTAAAAGCAAACTTCAAGAGAAAATGAAAAATGAAGTTTAATTTTCTGCCATCAAGTATTGTTCTCAGACTAGCTACTTAACTCTTTAAAGTGCAAATATTACAGCTAACTTACAGAATATATCTGGAAATATTATGCTCTCAAATATACGGATGTGAATCATTATTTCCTGTCCAATAGAAGGCGCTGAAACTTCACTATCCATTTCAAAACTATTATCTTCTGCGACTAAACACAAGTATTAGAGTGCCTTGTAAATATAATTACTAATACATGGTCTGAGATAAAAATAATACAACAGTTAGAAAATGGGACTGAACTGAGTAAAAACAGAATGAGCAAATCCCGTGTGAGAAACACATGGCGTATCAGAATATGCGTAATGCAGTCCAAAAGCCCCACCTTACCTTGAAACTACAACAGTAGGAACATAACTTGCGAGTTGAATTGTCAACATTCACATATTTTAACATAAATACATAAATTGTATGCATTTGCTAAATCCTGAATTAAAATAGTACAGTGTCCTTAACAAAAGATAGAGATATTACTGAAATATATTCGCATAGCATACTTCCTAAAAAATAAAAAATAATGCTATATTAAACTGTCACAGTAGTTTTAAAGTGTAATGCATGTCAAAATGAATGTTAAAATAATGAGAAGACAAAAAATAAACTTTTAACCAAAAATATTTTGAGTGTTTCACACGAGGAAATTCCTCAAAAGTTTGTGTCTTCGATTCTAAAAATCGTTTACTAGAATGTTTAATTCTAGTATCCAAATAAATATATTTTGATACAGATGAGATGTAACTGTATGTTAATATCTGAAAATGTTTACATTGGAAATCAATATACTGGAATATCAGTCCTTGCACAAATTATGCTGATAACATAGGGCAGGCCATGCTCAGGAAACCCACCAACTGCCCATAATATTAAGAGGAATGATAAAAATGCCAAATCAAAGACCTTAATCTTTATTACAATGATCAGCAAAACTGAAATACATCTCTCACCTTTGAATCATAAGCAGATTGCTTTATTACTTCAGGTGCCATCCAAAATGGTGTTCCCACAAAGGTATTCCTCTTTATTTGTGTATCTGTTAGTTGTCCTGCTACTCCAAAATCTGCTAGTTTTACTTCTCCTTGTTCAGATAGCAATACATTAGCCGCTAGAGTAAGGAAAAAGAAAGAGTTGAAATTAAGAGATTTGATTCTGCAAGGGTCTTCATTTATACTTCATGAGCTCTTCAAACACTACTAGAAAACAAGAACAGTTTACCTTTAATATCTCTGTGGATTTTCTTTTCTGAATGTAGGTAATCAAGACCTTTGAGTATCTCCCTCAGTATTGTTGCAATCTGGGTTTCATCAAGTGAGCCAGGTTCTAACTAGGAAACAAAAGAAATATTTATGTGTGTGTGTATGCATTTATGAAAGGAGAAATGAAGAGACCAGAAACAGAACTGAGTATAAAAGAAATTATTCATTCTGGCATACTTTAAAACTTCCCATTTGCTAACTTTGTAACATGAGATACAACAAAGGTTATCTGCAAACAAACAAAAAAAATAAACCCACTACAGTTCTAAACTAAGTTGTTTTATGACCAATAAAGAAATACTTCTCCAAAATGCTTTTGGAAGTTTGTCAAAGGCTCCACAAAGGCACAGTTAAAAGTTATTGCTTTGTTGTGGTCGTGTCATAGATACACGTGGTTTGAAAAGCATCTACATTGCAAACTCTTTCTTAAGATCATGCTGAATTTAGGATGGGCAAACCTACAGGCCTATATGGACCCAAATGTCAAAAGCCTGAGAAGGAAACAAAGGCACTGAAGACACCACATCTATCAAATATCACGTCACTATGTCAGATGAGATTTTGTGAAGCTGTCCAAAACACAACTCAAATCACTATCCTGACGAAGCACTGAATAAGTTCTTTTTTCATACAAAACTGAAGGTATGGATCTGCAAATCATCAGAAAGGTCACTACCTAAAGGAAGCTTCCTAGCTAGTAGGGGAACTGTGAGAGAACAAAACCGAAACTCTGACAATTTGCAAATACTCAAAATGGGGAGTGGGCAGCGCTGAGCTCTGCTGTGTGACAGCGACAGGGCCGAGGGAACGGCATGGAGCTGTCAGGGGAGGGCAGCTGGGGGTCCGGGAAAGGGGCTGCACCAGAAGTTGGTGGGCATGCAACAGGTTGCCAGAGTTCAAAGAGAGTTTGGACAACAATTTCAGACAGAGGGTTTTCATTTTGGGTGATCCTGTGTGAAGTCAGGAGTTGGGACTCCGTGATCCTTACGGTCTCTTCCAACTAGGAATATTCTATGCTTCTACTCCAGTATTATAGTCTACCCAACAAGAGCAGCCATTGAAAAGCATTTCAGAAAAAGATTAGTAAAAAAATACTACTACAAACCTCAGCTAGTAGGCAGGAGAAGAGGTAAGATTTCTTACGATGCTGACAACATATTATTTGTCGTATTTTGGTAGCCTTACCTTCATTCTTTTTTGCTTTTGTTTAGCTTTGAAAACTTCATCCTTATAAATTATTCATCTCAGCATCGATATTACCTCAGCCAACCTAACATTTATACAGGAAGATTTGTTCTTGAGAGCAATAAACAAGCATATGTACTGCCACTCTCCATGGCCCACAAAGATATTCTCAGGGCTTTGCTTCCGCTAGGCTGTAAATGACAGTTCAAGAGTTGGCAACATGATATAGCACATCTAAAAGTGGTAAGTGCACATCTGACAAAAGAGGTTATCCCAAGTGGGCAGGAAGTTGTGAAAACAGAATGTGACTGAGAATATTAGTGCTTGTCCTCTTGTCACAAACGCATCAAAATTGAAAACTAATGTATGCATAATTGCATAACATGCACTTTCTCTTGTAAGGTGTGACTTTGAAAAATGCCACTGTGAGCTGGTCTTCTTCAGCCTGAGGAAGTCTCCAGGGAGACCTCATTGCCCAAAGAAGTTGTGGATGCCCCATCCTAGGAGGCACTCAAGGCCAGGCTGAATGGCGCCCTGGGCAGCCTGATCTGGTGGTTGGCAGCCTTGCCCACAGCATGGGGTTGGAGCTGGGTGGGCTTTGAGGTCCCTTCCAATGCAAACCATTCTGTGATATTCAAGCAAAAAAGGCACAAGGCTAACATGTCACGTGTACACTTCAACCATGGAATTCAAGGTCCCCATTCAATCTTACCTCATGCTCAGAAACTTGATAAAGGAAACCAGTTCTCACACCAGATTTCAACTGAGAACCATGATGTACACGTTAGAGTTAGGGAAACATGCAGCAGAACATGAACTCAAGATGGATGAAGCACACACAAGACACTTTAAGTACAAACTCTTACATGATGATGTCAGTTCCATGGCAAAATTTGTACTATCCTAGGCAACAACTTACAGATAAGTAAGTGATCATCATACAGGTCAATGAGTAGGATTAACAAAATATATAAAGAAAATTTGAGTACATATTTTCTTTCTACACCTTTCTATAGCATCAAGTTACAAAAGCAGTGTCCAGTCACTTTTTTGTTATTTGTCTGGACAACAAATAATTTTATTTTTCTTTCAGTGTATCTTTATCAGGAACGTTATCCATTTCTACATAACCACAGAATTCCTTAGAATATTCCTGAAGAATACTTAGAGGACATGGAAACTAAAAGTAGAAATGAGTTCAGAAAAGTAATCACAGTGAAAACATGGCAACTGAATTGCAGCAAGTCTGCATTTAGTCAACCCTCCTCCTATTTTCAGAATATCACAAGCAGAATTCCTCCACATCAGCCCTTATTCTTTCACCACATTTTTTAGTTGCCTCCGATGACAACAAACTATGCTATAGGAACAGTCAAGTCTAAGCAGGAATAACAATTTTCACATACCTCAAACATGCATTCTTGTATTTATAATGCAATTTTTAAAGTCTACAACAAATACAAGATGGCATGCAATTTTCATAAGCCCTTTTTTAATGGCTGAAGTGAATTGTCAGAATCTAGCCAAATAAAATGTAATATGCAGCTAACTTCTTGAATTATCATTCAAAATCGGACAATTCTTTGTTAATTTAGGTGGTGCAATCAACCTTGTCTTCCAAATATCTCTAACCATTATCTCTATAAACTCTCTTTGTTAAACAGATTCCCTTGCAGGATTCTATATAAAACTCCTTGGGGGAAGAGAAATGTAATGGATTTGCCTCACTGAAATGTACAACTTAAAAGTGTTTTGTTTTTTTTTTTTTCTTTTCTTTCTTAGCATGACCATGAGGAGTTGTGCTAGCAGAATAAAGAGACAAAAAATACTGTTTTCAGCCTCTTACATTCCATAACTAACTGAAGATCAGCACCCCAAGATGTTTAGGTCACAATTTCAATGCTGTTTCTTAGTTCATTTCCATCTCTAGAAATAATCCATTGTGTCACATGGAAAATAATCTTTTCCTGAGATTGACAAATGCTTTTTCTTCTTTACTAAAAAATCCAAATTAAAAGATTTTATTTAAGGCATCTGGTTACACTACCTTCCAACATAAAAAGTTATAATCTCACAGTTGTAAGACCATTAACTTTCTGTTATTGTTACAACAAACTATCACAGACCAATGATGCACTACAGCATTGAGTTAAAACTGAAGGAAATAATTCTGTATCAACAAAAATCATATGTTATTTACTCACTAGATCGAGTGCAGAGCCTCCACCCAGATATTCCATTATTATCCATAACTTTGTATCCTGCAAAACAGAAACCAACAAAAAACATATTACGTTGTTTAAAAAATCATTACTGGTAAGTCAAAATGAGAATCATTCCGTTCTTCTTGCAAAAGAATCCAAACTTTTGTAACACCAATAATGTTTAGCTGTTCCTCTAAAGCACTTATAGATTATTCTTTAAGAAATCATAAAATTTTTAGTCCTTTCTGCTGAGGAATTAACTTTATCTACCACAAGCTGTTGACACAACCATGTGTGCTAAAATAATAACAAAAAAAGTTAAAACTCTTAATCTCAATCAACAAGAGGAAAGCTAATTCACATTTACCACCAGGTAAGAGCACGCACATTACAAGTTAATTACTTCTAAATAACTGGTGCATGCTCCAGTTCTTATCATGGAACCTGCCCTGCTGTCTGCTACTAGTACTATTCTAATACAGATTGTATCAAGGTAGGAAGAAATTTCTCCTTAATCCCTGCCAAGGAGTGATGCAGCAGAACAACTCCTGCCTTTATGCTGAAAGCATACTAGAACATCTTGAGCATCTAATCCAATGGTCAAAACCTCAGAACTGGGAAATGGAAGACTAGAACCAAGACTGGACAATCATTCTGAAGCTCTGAATAAATTATTAAGTCCCAAAAGCTGCTCACCTAGTTGTTCTTATGACTTTCTTTAGTACAATGAGCAAAGTAATTTTTGAGATAGGAAAAAGACAAGGGACACTCAATGAAAAAGGAGCAGAATAAACTCCTACATTTAAAAATCCTCATGACAGACATTCAGATTCAAAATTACATCACACAAATTATGTTTCCTTTCCTTAGTATAAAATGTCTTGATTTCATTGACTATATTCACACAAATACAGCTAAACATTTTCTTTACTAACTTGACTGTGCCTAGACTGAATTTCATGTAAGACTCATTATTCACTTCCCTACATTGCTTCATTTTTTGGAAAGGTAATTCCTCGCTTTTCTGTCTCTGATCTAATGAAGAATACAGGCAAGTTTTCTCCACTAATGTTCCTGCATCTAATATATGTCACAAATCATACCATTATTAGGTAAGATGTTAAATTAGAGTTCCAACATCATGTACTATCTTTTACACAGATCCAACTCAATTCAGATACTTGCTCTTCAGGAGTCAACTAATACTTTTCGACTAGCATACAATCTTGTTAAAAATATTCTAAAAGAACTGGAACACACTTTTTAGGGGAAAAAAAGTAACTCTAAAATACAATCTATCTTATCTACATAAAGCATTTGGATAACGCTTTCTGCAGATACCACAGATGTCCAGAGAACTACTGCCCACCATGAAAGAGTCCCTTAACAGTCCTGAAAAATGCACTCTGCTAGTAAGAGTTTTTCAGATTGCGCCTTAAATACTCCATGTTCTGACAGTTCCAGAACAAGCACGCATCCGAGTGGTGCCTTCCAGTAAGTCACTTTACCTTCAGAAATCTTCCTAAGCCCAATCAAAATTATTACATATATAAAATTACATACATTATATACACGTTTCCACCTGAAAACTTGCTTCCCAAAGTAGTGTGAAATGCTTTGAATATTTCAATTTTATGAGCCTGCAAACATACATGTAATAATAATTTAAGTTAAAAAAAAAACACATCATCTGTATTACTGCTTTATATTTCAACTGAAAACTGGGGTGGGAAACAAAAAGGTAGGGCAAAGGAAATCCTTGATCCTCTCAAAAAAGGGAAAGAAGAAGTCAAAACAAGACATATCACTATTTTTCTACTATTTCAGTTATGCTGTGGATTTAGAGAAATAACAACTCTCATTAAGATATGACAATTTTTCTTAATTGTTGGCAAAACCGGACAGTAAGTTCTTCAGCTTCAGAATAGTTACTTAAGCTGCAAATCAGAAACCTAGAAGTAGGATAAAAGACTTCCTAAAGAATGAATATAATTTGAATTATGTAGTTACACAGTCACGTAAAACAAAGTTATACAACCATGAATTAGAAACATCAGTCTTTTAATCACTGTTCATCCTTTTCATTTGTTACTGAAACCATCACCAGCTGCTTGGGGGTACACGTCTAAATTTACAATACAATAGCCATGAATCCAGAAAAACAAGGAATACTACATTGTAAAATATATCTAAAACTCAGGAAAATGTATGTTTGTCCTAATTGCATTTCCATAACTGTATCGATATCCCAGTTTGAAGCTCAGTAATAGCAACTTATTACAGTAACAGCACTTTTTTATTTTTGTAGCTTTAAAAGGGATCTTTGATTCTCTGTAGTTCAATCTCCCCCTTGCCACAGGAATTCTGCTCAACTTCAAATTTATCTATTTTTCAAGTCTTCATCATTCCTGTAATATATTCAAATAGATGAAATTGCTGTAAAGAATCTTACTATCCCCTTTGACTAGCTCCAGCTGAAAATCTTTGATCTACACGAATTGGTTAACAAAGAAAATAAAAATTAAAATTAAAAAAATCACTTTTGGTGAAAGTTTACATAAACTGCTTAATGCATATTTTAATTTTAGAGCCAGTAGCCTGAATACACTTATTTTATGCTCTGCACCGATGACAACCCCCAAGTAGAGCACCACTGTCAATTCACTTCAACATGACTAGAGCAACACATCTCCCTTCTCCTGGTCCTTCCTTTCAGAGCATCTCTTGCATACTTCACATTCCTTATCCTACTGTCACTTTCCTTTTTAAAGCTGCAGAAATTCCTTTTTTTTTTTGCATGCACTTCTTCCATTCTTTAGTACATATTCCCCGTTTCTCCTTTTGCAAAACACCAACATCACTACATTTTCTTCTATAGTCTAGATTAATAATTATATATTACACAAAATCACTTCATTTTCAAAAAGAAACTACACTTACATACTCAGATTAAGAACACTAATTGTTCAATTTTAAGATCTGAAGATTAATTTTCTTATTTCAAGCCTCAGTCCCAACAAAGCATTCATTTGACTCCCAGGTACAGTGGAGCCATGGTGAGTCAGCAATCCAAATTTAGTATTACTGCTTCTCTAAATGAGCGCACTAATGAAGGCACACTGTACATTCCCTTCTTCACAGTAGCAAAAGAGGTTTTCCTCACATGCCATGAAACTGAGGAATAGAGCAGCTTTGGAATCTAAAAGAAGCTTTGTTACAGAAAGATAGAATTTTTATAAATCCTTACCAAACTAGTTTGTTCTTTTAGTTTGACTTTAACTCTGAAACCAGACAAAGACCTTACAATAGCACTATCTCTGATGAAGAATTCACCATTCATTTACCGTAACAGCATGAAATGACTTGTAAAATGAGTGCAGGCACAGCAGGTAAAGAACATCTCCTACCATGTGAAATCATGGACCATCCATTTCTGTCCTAAGCACACAGCTATTCACCAAAAAAAATCTCCCTCTAGAGATCCAAAGGCTGATTTTAGCAGAAATTGGAGCATAAATACACAGAAACACACAATCAAAATTAAAATGTTTCTTTACGAGTCATTATGAAGTTAATAAAACATTTAATAAACACAGAGAGGCCTAGCTTCAGAGAGCTTGTGTTTTTATTTATCCATCTAGCTGTAAGAACGTACACACACATTTCTTTGGAGTGTGATATTAAACAAAAGAGATTGACTTTATATAATCAAGCCCAGGTGTAACAAAAGTACCTAAATTACCTTTCTTGAGGGAAGGCAGGATCACCGAGGATAATACAGAGCCATAAATGAAAAGGATCAGAAGGACTGGAAGTGACAGCACCAGCTGACTTATACAGCATTTCAGAATTCAGCTGATTCTTAGAAGGAAGAATGACTCTATGGTTCTATGATTCTGTGACTTAAGGTTGGAAAAGACCACTTAATGTCATCTAGTTCAACCATCAACCCACCCCCACCATGCCCACTATGTCCCTCAGTGCCACACCTGTATGTTTCTTGGACACCTTGAGGGATGGTGATTCCACCACCACTCTGGGCAGCCCTTTCCAATACCTGATCACTCTTTTTGAGAAGAAGTTTCTCCTAATATCCACCAGAACCTCTCCTGGCACAATTCTAAGCCATTCCCTCTTGTCCTACCTCTAGTTACAGAAGAAAAGACGCTGAACCTCACTTCAGCACAACCTCCTTTCAGGAAGTTGTAGAGAGCAGTGAGGTCTTCCCTGAGCTTCCTCTTCTCCAGACTAAACTCTCAGTTTTACACAGACAAATCTCAGCTCAGTTGCTCCTCATAAGACTTGTGCTCCACACCCTCCACCAGCCTTCCTACCCTTCTCTGAATACGCTCCAGGGCCTTTCTTGTTGTGAGGGGCCCAAAACTGAACATAGTACTACTCTATGTGTGGCCTCACCAATGCCAAGTACTGAGGGATGATCACCTCCCTGCTCTTGCTGACAACACTATTTCTGATACAAGCCAGGCCTTCAAGGCTACCCAGGCACACTGCTGGCTCACATTCATCCAGCTGTCAACTAACACCACCAGAATCTTTTCCTTTGAGCAGTTTTCCAGCAACTCTGTTCCAAGCATGCAGCATGGAACAACATGAAGTTGTGACCAAAGCGGAGTAGCTGGCACTTGGCTTTGTTGAAGTTCATACAATTGGCTTCAGCCCATTGATGCTGCTCATCCAGATCCCTCTTCCTACTCTTAGGCAGATCAATACTTCCTCCCAGTGTGGGGTCATCTGCAAACTCACTGAGGGTGCACTCAACCCTCCCATCCAGATCATCAATAAAGACATTAAACAGGACCCACCCCAATACTGACCCCTGGAGAAAAAAAAACAAAAGTCAATCAATGCAGTTGGAAAACAACAGCGAGCACCTCTCTGTATTCTAAGTGAGACAAGAAAGAATATTTTCCACTTCAAATTCACGGTATGTAATTAGCAATAGCATAATAGTCATCTATAAATACCCTGAAGGCTTGTTTTGTTCTGGAAACAAACCATCTGCACATTCCACTCAGAATCAGTATTCACAAACGTTCCAATGTCATCGATCACAGATCAAAAGAAACACAAGCTAGAAATTGCTAACAAAAATAAGAACTAGCTTAAGTCAACCTACATATACTAAAAGTTTAACTTAACTACCACTGGATTAGTAGAAAAAAACACAGTACTGGAATGCAGAGACAAAACAGCCTGAACAGAAGGACCTCAACTAACCTGGGAAAGACAAGATAGTTACAAAACTGGTATGCACTGACCAACAGATGTTTTGTTCAATAAAAAACTCAGTTTAACTTTCATGTGCAAAAGTGATAAAGGTCAGAAGGACAGACATATTTCAGCACAGGTACAACTTCAGTATTTATTTTCATACCAATTCTCCAGCAAAAAAAAAACAGATTAGAAGTACCTTAAGACACACAACACATACGATAGGATAACCTCTCTAAATTGCATTCCTTCTACAAGCTGTTACACTCCACGTGGAGATTTGCCTTTTGTTAACTTCTCAATTAAAACCACCAAGTCAAGTCTGACATCTGTACCAAGAAGAGTTTTCTCAAACACTTGCTGTTTCTGAGATAGATGATTTAACAAGCAGGATTCAGTGACAGCGGATCTCATGTGCTGCGCCAACTGTAAGCCCCGGTTTTGTTACATAAAATGAAGAGTAGTCATGCTGCCAGGCATTAGAATCCTAATCAACTCACCTGTGAGCTCCTATGCAACAATAATGTACAGATCAATCAGGAAATTAAAAAAAAAAAAAAAAGGATGCCATAAATGTTGCATTGAGTCAGCAACAAGAAATAGCATTTACCTATTTGTGGCACTTGATTCCCTCAGACAAGCTCAAACCATTTCACAAGCAACAAATGTCAACAATTCCCTCAAATCTGGAAAAGTGCATAGTATGAGCATCAAGACCTCCAGAACACTGTACCCTAGAGCTTAAATTCTCAGGAAAGAAGATGACACACAATTAAAAAAAAAAACTTTTGGCTGCCAGATAGAAGGCACCTACTACATCAAAGTAATAGAATTTGAACTTTGAAACATGTTAATACTTCCAGTCTTTCCAGTTATTAGCTGACATACATTTCCAGATGCTCAGAACAGCAGTACAACAGGTACAATTTGAAAACACAGGGCTCATCAGCAGTACAACACGGATACTGACGCTATTAAGCAAACACGTGGTTTTGACAACAAATACACACAGCTCTACTTCACATCCTCAATTCAAGCGAAAAGTTACAAATATTATCCACAAGTAACATTGGGATCCGTTTAGGCAAAATCAGAACTGCAAACATTGAAGGGGGGTGGCAATGGCGCAAAGTGGAAAGGCCTCACTACGGAATCGAGAATTCCACCATCATTCCAATGCTCCCAAAGAACTAGAGGAGGCACCTGTCCCCGGCCCAGCGCCCTCCAGCAGCCCTGCCAGCTCTAACAGGGACGAAAAAAAAACAAAACAGCCAACAACCACTACCTGCCGTGTTACCTACAGATACCCATGCCTCAGGAACCTGAATGTCAGATGGCATGCACAACATCAGAGGTTGACTCAGAAGAACAGAAGAAACCATTTCATGAGAGAACAAGGCTAGTGACGCATGGATTGCCTCCGACATCAAAGATAACCGCTGGATCAATCAACGGGATTAATAACTCTTTTGACAAATGAAACGGACGGGACAAAAGATAGAAATTACTGATCACTAAATAAAATTATTTGCACTGGACAACAAACACCGTGGGCACTCAATTTGCTCAAGTGTTAAATCATAGAATCGTTAGCGTTGGAAAAGACCTCTAAGATCATCAAGCCCAACTAGCAGAGAGAAACATGAACTTTTATTGAATAAATCCCCTCGCCGTACGTGCGTGGGGCTGCGTGCCATGGCCAGTGTCCTGATGGGGCTCATGGGACGATGTGGCTACGGCCCTGGTGATAGGTATGAGACAACAACGCCAAGCACACGAGATGTGGGGAAGGGAGTGGGCGGGGGCACTGGGAAAAGCCCAGGAACTCGTGCATCACTGTGACATGGGCAGTGATGTCTCCAAGCGAAGGTCAAATGAAGGTGACGCCCAACAGCTTGGCCAAGCCATGCTTGGAGACATCTCCAGGCAACAGATTGTGACTCCATAGTGCACGCTGGCTTTGCTGCGGGTGCAGCGGCTCAGCCCACCAGTTCGTGCCTGGCTTCCGACCGAGCGTGTGTGCGAGGACCGGAGTGTGCAAAGGGCGAGCTTTGGTGCTGGAACGTGCTCTGGGTGCTGTTCGCGCAGCTCCCAGCGGCCGTCTCAGAGCCATCTGTTCTTTACCCCGACCCTGCTTGAGCAGGCAGACGGGACAGCCTACAGAGGCGCCTGCAGAAGCATAGGTAGGCGGCACGGGGACTGGCGGCGGGGGGGGGACACCTTGAGGGACCCGTCCCAGGCCGCTGTGTGACTAATGCCTCTTGTCCTCTTCCAGCGTGACACCTGCTGCTGCAGCGCCACTGCTGGGGAGCGCGTTGCCATCTCCCGCTCCCCCTGGCCCACCGCAACTGGTGGAAGCATGGAGGCAGCATTAGACACCCGCTGCCCCGTGTGCCTGGACAACTGGGACAGCGCGGCATACGCCATGCCCTGCTGCCACCAGTTCTGCCTTCCCTGCATCCAGCGGTGGACGAGCACCAGGCCACAGTGCCCGCTTTGCAAACGGGATGTGAAGTCCATCATTCACACCGTGCAAGCGGACGACAACTACCAGGAGCTGCTGGTCAGACCGCCTGCAGAGGCATCCATTGCCACTCCGAGCCCTGCAGTCCGCCAGCCAGCCCGGCCATGGCCCGCAGTGCCCACGCGTCCTGTGGGCGGCCTCTCACCTGCCACCTGGGCTTCCCTCTTCAGGGAGCACCCGGCCCTGCTGCGGCCCCTGCGCTCCTGGCTGCGCCAGAAGCTGCGCCGCATCCTGGGCACCGAGGAGCCACAGGCAAACACACTGGTGCACAGTGTCATCTGGGCCCTGCTCCTCGTAGGCTTGGCGGAGGGGATCTTGATAGAAATGCTGGATCCCGACCTGCACGGCCACACGGTGACCTTTGTACGGCACTTCGTCGCCTTCGCCGTGCAGAGGTGCACCAGGGCGGCTCACCGCTTGCTGGGCCTCCGTGTCCCCCCTGCTGCTGGGGCACAGGAGGCCGCTACATCAGAGCCCAGAGCTGCCGTACCAGAGGAGGCACCTGTCCCCGGCCCAGCGCCCTCCAGCAGCCCTGCCAGCTCTAACAGGGACGAAATGCTGGGCAGGACAAGAGAAGAGCTCGGTGGGCATCCCAGCCGCCCACATTCCAACCCTGCAACTGACACCACAGAGCAGGCAGCGCCTCACCAGGAGCCAGAAGAGACTGTGGCAGGGCCTTCTGGCACCAGCCCACCTGCGGGGACCCGGCGAGCCCCAAAGAGGAAGGCCAGCCACTCACAGGCCTCAGAGTCACCAAACAAGAGGCCACCCCGCCGGCCGGAATAGAAGAGTGCTGGAGCTGGTGAGGCTGGGGCCACGCAGCACCTGCAACACACACTGGCCCCAAACCACCCACGTCATCAGGGTCCAATTCCTTTGTGGAGTAAATAAAACACAAAGACCAATAACAACCAAAAAAATGTGTTTGTAGCGGTTGTTGATTCCCCATCCTTGATGCTCCCTCCCCTTTTTCCTACAGCCCTGCCACTGCCGCATTCCTGACAGGAACCTCCGGGCTTCACGCAGGGGAAGGGCAAAGTTCTGCACCCGGGCAGGAACATCCTCAGCCCACACTACAGCTGGGGTTAGCCAGCTGGAGCGCACCTGGGAGTCCTGCTGGACACCAGGCTGAACCACCAAGGAGCCCAGGCTGCCTTCGTCAACCGTGTCCTGGGCTGCATGAGGCCGGCTGCTACCGGCAGGTGAAGGGAGGGCGCTTATCCTGCGCCTCTGCTCAGCTCTCTGCAGGCCACAGCTGCAGCGCTGGGCCCAGAGCTGGGCTCCCCAGCGCAAGGGACAATAACCAAGTTCTTCCTTCCCGCTGTGAGTGGACAATTCAGCTCTACCCCTTCAGATCCAGCTTGTGGATGCCCCATCCCTACAGGCATTCAGGGCCAGGCTGCATGTGGCGCTGGGCAGCCTGCTCTACTGGTTCGCGACCCTGCGTATAGCAGGGGGTGGAAACTACATTACCACTGTGCTCCTTTTTAACCCAGGACATTCTCTGATTCTCTCATTCTATGATTCTACGATTCTATGTCTGTACAACTGCTGGTAAGTAGGGATCCAGACACTCTCTTTTTTACAGGCTTTTGAAAGGTCTTTACAGAAGACAGAACCCAAGAAAAATCTTTCAGTGCCTATTCACACCACATTCCTAGGACAACAGTTGAAGAACAAGCTCGTCCTTACAAACAACAGGACGTGCTATTGGTTTTCTTGCGCATCTGGTGAACACAAAGCTCTCCAGCCTCACTACCGAATCCAGAATTCCACCATCATTCCAACGCTCCCGAAGAAGCACACGCACTTTGCTCATTCACTCAATCCTTCACTAAAATTCTCCACCGACAATATGCTCTTCTGCTAATGTTCTTCCACCTAATTCCACCTCACGTCACCATACAAGCTTCCACACGTTGCTGTATTGTTTTATCAAAGGGAACGTTGCTTCTTCCTGTCATCCCATCTCACTAAAACACAAAAAAACAAAACAGCCAACAACCACTACCTGCCGTGTTACCTACAGATACCCATGCCTAAGGAACCTGAATGTCAGATGGCATGCACAACATCAGAGGTTGACTCAGAAGAACAGAAGAAACCATTTCATGAGAGAACAAGGCTAGTGACGCATGGATTGCCTCCGACATCAAAGATAACCACTGGAGAAATTGTCATCCGCCTCCCCTTCTCTTCTCACTGTCCTGTCAAAACTCACGGTCCGTGTTACTTCTAGGGAAGTGTCTTCAATTACTGTCCAGTGTTTTCAAAAAGGTATAGAGGAAGTGAAATGCCAACATCTTAGCATCTCAGCCACCTTTTAGCTTGGAGATTAATATCCCGCTTCTATGTTTTGAGCTATTAGAACAGCGAAAGAAGATTTTTATGTAATACTGGTGAAGATAACAATTCATCAAGAAAGTAGATGTGAAAATGTTGTCATGCTGATGTACGTAAAGCAGTATACAGTTAAAGAATACAGTTAAAATTGATTTTTCCGCTTAAATGAGTGATTGTATTTTACTGACAGTTTGAATTTCTCCAAAGAGAAATAATATTGCTTTTGAATATCAGTTCCCTCCTGACAAAGTAGTAACTAGATTTACCTTTGAAATTAATTTGAGTATTCCATCAATTCGAGAGGCTCCTAATAATATAACACTTCCCATTTATTGCTAGGGCCCTTTTTTTTTCAATAATGTACATCCTAAAAAACAGTCTAGCAGTTCTCAACCCCCCCCAAAAAAAACAAAATAAATTCTGTCACTGACACTAGAAGGATACTCAAATGGAAGAAATAAAAACTGCTTTTGTTTCCTTATGATTTACTCCCAGGAGATAGCAACTCATCTGTGTTACACTTGCGATCATCTTTAGTTTGTTCCATAGGAACAGAAGTAGCTTGCTAAGCTTTACATCAGCTTCATGTGCTGTTCTTATTAGGGATTATGTGGTAATGTCTTGCAGAGATAAAAGGAAGTGGTAGAATAATTCCCCCCCAAAAAGATTTCCAGTTTTGTGAAAAACTCATTCATTTAATTTGAAAACTCTTTTGCCTTTTTCAGTACCACATGAAGAGATACAGAAATAATGCATTGTGGAAAGACTACATATTATGAAATAAATCAAAATTGCTACTGTTGCATTGCACTGTACATTCAATATGTACATACAGAACCATAGCAGCTAATTACTGTCACAGAAATCTCAGCATTTGGAAAAGAAAAATAAGAAACAGCAATGAAAGAAAACAATAATAGCAACAAAAAAACAGCAATAAAATTGTTCAACAAACAAAAATTCAGCTAATTTAACCTATCAGCATTACCAGAACTTGCAAAAATTTTAAGCCTGGAGGAGCTACAAGTTGATCATAACATGCATAGGTAAATCTGAACATAACTAACTTTGGAAGAGAATTAGGTGATATATTATTTTATATGATACCCTTAACATATTTAAGGTCTAATCTGCAGGAGCTTCACTTTCATACAGCAGAGCCTAATAAGAACACCAGCTAGATGGTGGTCATTAAAGTAGTTAGAAAGCTCTTGCCTAGGTTTTATAAAGTCAAACTAATAGCAAAAAAAAAAAGCATTAAAAAATAGCATAAAAGGAAAAATAAGGTGAAAGTTGTTACTCAGAGTATCTGCAATCACACAGGACTTAGGAGCAGATATACCTTATGTGGTCTGAGAGCACTCACTGTCAACTGAGTCCTCTCCAAATCTATACCCCTAGAAAAAAATCTGCTCAGCAAACATAATTAATATTTACTACTGGTCTACTTTCAAATATTCTCGTAAGTGGAAAAAAAAAAGGCATGAAAATTCTTTCTTTCTTTTCAGATACGTTCTTCGTGGGTTTTACATAATGTTTACTGGAATAAGAACAAGAAAAAGAAGATCCGTAGCTCAACTTTCCTATGAATGACCTGAAAGGAGGTTGGGGAGAATCAGAAATAACCCCTGAGAGCTCTGTTTTCACAAATAAGTAAATGTGGGATTATTGTTTTTTCATTTCTGTTTCCATGGCAAACAACTATCTGTTCTTAATTTATCTTTCTACTAAGTAATTATTCTATAGGCATTTAGGAGATACAAACAGCTGTGCTGCATCTAGACAGCATCTCTGACAGGAAAAAAAGATTCCTGAAGACATATTTCCCTCCAGCAGAATTAAATGCATTTCCTGGGACAACACTCTCTAAAAACCTAAACAAAGAATTGGGCAGAAATTAGCTTTAAAAATAATTAAAAAAAAAAAAAAAAAAAAAAAGGGAACTTTAAAACTGTGAAGAGTTTTTTCCCCCTTGATCTTAAAGAAAAATGAATTGAGAAAAGCTCAAGTTTTAAGTCTCATCCAAAATATGAAAGACAAACCAAGGGATGGAGGGTAGCATATGTCTGAGCATCAGGAAGTGTAGCTAGCACCTTTCACTTCACACTAAGGGCACATTCTTAAGCAAAAGTACAAGCGTTACTGACAGAGATGCAAATCTCCATGAGGACTGCAACCAGCTGATAAGGCCTTACAGAGCTCTCAAAAGATTTTCACGAAGGAGTAAGAACAAAAGCTTTTAGGAGATGGTAATGCTGCACTGAAGAATATTACCACACTGGGGTGCAGGACTGATGAGTGCATTTTGTCTGGGAGCATTTCTGAGGCGCTTACCTCCTCTGAAGTCTCTTGGCGTCAGGATGAATGCTAGCTGTCCTCGGGCTGCCATCCCTTTGAGGGGAGGGAGATACAGATGAGCCCAAAGGTTCTCTTCTAAACACAAGTCCTTATGCAAGCTGGCCAAAAGGTCCCTGCAATCAAAGAAATCATTGTGGTTTTGCATGTGGCGCATTTATGTCCTTTAATCAAGGTTTGTCAGCCATCTAACGTTCAACCACAAAGAAAAAAAATGGGGGGAAAAAAAAAAAAAAAACATCTGCCAGGTAGCCAATGCAGAACAGAGGCTAAGGAGAGACAAGCTGCTCATTCCACTTTGGACATTGTGCACTCCATGAAAAACACAGGCAACGAGATTTTTCAGACTCAGCAGAACATCCTCGGTGTACATTATTATGCATGTACAGATGTATAAAAAAATATTTGTCTTTGGAATCATTTTCCAACACACTGAAGTTTCTGTCTTTTTCAGATCACAAGGAAAAACGTGTTTTCATTCCTAAATATGTGTACTAGTCAATGCATTCTACAACCTAAGATAGCAGTCACCTTTCAACCACTACCTCCTGCAATTACTTCAGCAGTATACAGTTAATCCTTAAACGTATTCTTTTTGCCACAGACTACTTGTAACAGAGCTTGCAGAGCCACTTGCTGGGAGGGGGAACAAAATAACAAAAACTCTAATGCAATAGTGCAAGTTCTGTCAGCACCAATCAAAGAATCATTCTGCAGAACATTCATCAGACTTGTGTTTGCATCCCAATGTGCTGGAGCCACAAGCCTCGTGTTTTCCTTAGCCTGAGTCATCCCTAACAGTGCCCATATTCTCAGGCCCTTTGGCACGTTTCCTGGACACATGCCCCTTCATCATAGAAAAGAACCCTTTCAGCTCATCTGTCAAAAGCCTAGACATGTCCCATTAAGCACATGAGCTCCCAAAGCTCCAAGCTAATGGGCAACCTTGGTTTCTTAGAGTATGTTATAGCAAAAGCAGACACACGCATTTCTTGTATTGGCTGCAAAACCAGTTCGTAGCTATTAACCACGAGAAACTTATACAGCAATTACATAATACACACATTTCACGTTCTAAAGGAGTGGGTACTCATTTATTTGGGATGCCAAGTGAACACGAGTCCATACTCTTCCACTTCCCATTGATTTAAGGCCAGTTTCTTTCTCTTCAAATAACAGGAGGGAAGACTTAAAAAAGTTATGTCACTTAAAACCATAAGGTGAATGTAAGCTTTTTTTATCACCTAATGGAGGTGGCAGTTAGTGATTTCCCTCCTCCCTGTTCATCAGGTAAAAAGTTACTTTATAACCATGTCTATCCAGTCCATGCTTCATGGGGAAGAATAAATTCCAACCTGCAGCAGATCTTTTCCCAGAAACCCCATCTAAAGAGACAGTCAAAGAATAACGAGTGAGCAACATATTTATACTGCAACCCCAACATTTTTTCCATTTACCAAGAATGCAAGAAACAAAAAGGTAATCCATAATCAAGGCTCTTTACGTAGTTGAATTTTACTAATAAGTGCATCAAATGGTTATTCATAAACTCTATGAAGTCACAAAATAAGAAATTGAAAGCCAAAGTAAATTAGCACTAGTTTACAGAATTCATTTTCCAGATGAACTACATTACAACAAAAGCAGAACTATCAAGTGAATTTGGCATCCAATTAACAGAGAAATTAGTACATTTTTTTTCACCCCACTTGCACCTGAGTATCTTAAACCTATTTCACTAGAACAGTTCATGTTAATTACACTCAGCTTTTATAAATTACTCCCTGTTCTAGACCAGAATCAAACTTCTAATATGTGAGGCACAGGAACTCTTTCACCTCCACTGTCCAAAATACAACTGCTCTAATGCTTACATTCGTTCCTCTTTACCTCTACGTCAAATTAAATTCAGAATGAAAGGTATAACTCAAGTTTACTTCTACTTTGCACAGATATCAATACACCCAGCCATTTAACCCTTTTTGCCATTTGTTTACACAACTCCCACCTTTTGGCTTGTCTTCGGAAGGAGTGGGAGGAATTCACTTGGGAAAGCAGTTTCCCACGTGAACCAAGTCATTCTGCAGACAACAGACCCACGTACAGTGGCAGAATTCCTGAAAGCAGGATGGGGATGAGATGCTGTTGCTGCCTGAGATCTCACTGAAAACAGGTAGCAAGGTGTGAAACTATGCCCAGGAATATTTCACAGCACATGGAAGCCAGGAATCAGAGCACCACAGAGGCAGCTTTCAAAGGCTTCACAACAAGAACAACATAGATACGTGACTTTCAAGAAACAGTATTTTTTACTGAGCTTTTTAAAATTGATTTAGAACAAGATCAGAATTGCATGACATAGTTTAGTATCTAAATGTTAGATAATTCTAAATATAATTAATCATAAACCTTCAGTTTTCCCAAGATAGATCAGTGATGCTTCCAATCTTGATATGTTAGTTCAGTAAGGATTATTTACCCATGAAAGAGAAACAATTCAGAACTGATTACACTGATTAATTTAATGCAGATTTCAGAAACTGTTAAGAATCCCTTGGACTTCTAAAGAGAAACAGTGGAACAAAAAGTTTCTGGATTTAGAATTAAAGAATTAAAAGCAATATCTATGAATAAAGGCAGTGCAAATGAACAACTCCTTTCTCATTAAGGAGTACAGCAAAAGGCTACAGGCAAACACACAAGCAGTAAAGGGTACAGATAACAAAAGTTTAAGGTTGCAAATTTCATCTCTGAAATAAGGAGGGACCAAACTATTTTAAGAATGAAACAGGGCATCACAGCAAAACCACATGAGACAGAGACAGAGTTCACAAGTTCTTCTCTACACTTTCCCTTTGCTCTTATTTATTACCTTCATCGGCTGCATTAATGGAAGCTTTCAACTGTTCTTTACATTGGCAATCCAACTAGGCCTTAAAGCCCAGCAAATCACCTCAGAAATTCTTGCTGCCTCTTTCAGATTATCATGTTGGATGCCAGTTTCTCACTTAAAGCAGACAAATGAAGGCAGACACCTCTGCTAGGCTGCTGCTTCTTGGAGAGAACTGAGGGCTTATGAGGGGCTTCAGAAGAAAAGTAGGCACTTTTATAAGTAGTTCTTACACCTATATAAGAACTGTCTTACTGAAGTCATGTCTTATTCTGTTCCTAACACTGCTCCAGTAAGAGAGAAGAATGCAGTCACAGCTGTAGGCATTTCTACAGGGTAGGACTGGCTTTGGTCAAAGAACAGAGAAGGCACAGTCTCCTTAACCTCACAAAATGCAGTAATGACAGTGCTGCTGTGACTGTAACACAATAAATGAGAGATGTGGTTACGGCCCACTTTTAAAAAATATTTATTTGTGAGCCTAATCCCCAGCCAAAATTCAGAAAGAGTGCTTTGCAAAAGGCTCACAACACAAACATCAGAACATCAAAAAACTACTGACACATCCTAGAGCTGTGGATTTCACAGTCCTACACCTAAGGGGGAAACTCCCACACTGTTCTCCCACCCTGATGAGCAGGACGTCACCTGTCACAGGCTGCCTGCTCCCTGCAAGATCACAGTGCATCAAGTTCCTTATGTTTTGACTGTATTAGTTTCTGACCCACAGCACATATTTAAGGTCACACGAGTTCAAAGATGCTTATAAATACTGAAGAAAAACGGTTAAAGCTAAAAAGCCAAAGGATGGTGACCTAAAACATACTGAGCGCACATGCAAACACATTCAGAATTACATTCTCTAGATTGCTGTGGCAAGAATATCCAACATACCCACTATGATGTCCTTGAGTTGCCTAAAGTGGGAAAGCTTAGGTTTCTAAGTTCAGCAAGTACAGATATAAAAATAACTACAATGACATCAAATCCGCCTCATACGTATTTAAGCTATCTTCCTCTTAAAAAATATGTATTATTACTAGATAGAATTAGCTTTGCTTGGCCAATCACCCATGACATCTCGTCCTATTCAGGTTGGATATTAGGAAAAAATTCTTCTCAGAAAGTGGTGATGCATTGGAAGAGGCTGCTCAGGGAGGTGATGGAGTCACTGCTCCTGGAGGTGTTCAAGAAAGGTGCAGATGTGGCAATGAGGGACATGGTTAGTGGGCACGGTGGTGATGGCTGGACTACATGATCTTAGTGGTCTTTTACAACCTTAATGATTCTGCAGTTCTCTTTTGGCATAAGAGATCAGAAAGCACTGAATGATTGGTACTTAAACAATGAAAAGCTTCCACCAAGTCACTTCCTAACCTTCCCTTAGATAAACAAAATCAAGACCAAATCTTTTCCTGGGATACCAACATTCCAAATTCAACCTGTTGGTGAAGCTCTTCACTGAATGCGTTCCAGTTTTCCAGCCACATCAAACTGACCATTGCTGTTTTAGGAACAGCCTCGCTGATGCCATCCACGCCAAGGTCCAGCCAGTACATGATTTACTTTGGTTCAGCCACAGCCACAGCACTACTTACAGAGCTCACATGACAGCCTAAAATCAACTACTTATTACTTTCAGAATTACTGTTTATCAAAAATAGATTTATTTCTAGAATTCATTTGCATGAGGGAGCTGAGCCCCATTAATCAGATTTCAAGGAAGCAGCATGTTTTGTTTCATGAGACTATACTGTGTCATTCATAATGTTTAACCATAAGTTCTCTTCTGTTCTCTTGCAGTATATATATGAACAACAGCTTGACTTAGAGCTACACATGTAGTAGTATACCATAGACAAAGAAATAACTATTGATACAGCTATAAATGCCACAACAAATACCATCAGCAGCTATCCTTAATGTCAGCTCTTTCTATAGATTTTTATATACATCTTTAAGCATTCTTTATTTTATAGAAAGGGGCAAAATTAAACAGAACTCTGGTTTTCATGAGGTCAAGAAGTTCAAACAGTTATGCTAAAAATAAATATCTGAGTAAAAACCCAAGAGCTTGGAGATGCTGTTGCTTGCTTTTTTTATTATTAATATATCTTATGGAACTAAAGAAAAAATAAGACAAAGTAATTCTCATATATTTCTCAACAATAATCCAAGACAAAAGAAATGCAAAATTATTATGAACTTACAATGAAGCAGTGATTTAAGTTACTAACAAAACTGAAGAAACCTTGTTAGTGAGGCATCTCCACCTTGCAATTAAAACAGATTCCAAACAGCATAGTCTAAAATTGGATAAGGGAAATAACTTTAGAATCAAATCTAAGTTATTGAAAAACTGGTAAAACAGAATAAAATGCAGAAGGCAGAGTTGCCAGGCTCCTAGACAGAGAAAGGTTTTGAATTAACAGCAGTACTCTTCAAAAAAGGTATAGTACAGCAAAACTCAGGGGAAACAGCACACAACGTTGGAGAATATTATTTTCAAAAATCTGACAAAGAAACACAGAGAAACCACATCCCATTACAAAGAACGAAGCCGATGCTGTTACCTAAAATCTAAAGAAGCAACAGTCTCAGAGGTTTCATAAATCAATTGTATCAGGATCTAAAAAGAGCTATACTTTTGTCCACGGGGCATTTAAATCAGATCACAGACAGAATCATAGAATCATAGAATGGCTTGGGTTGGAAGGGACCTCAAGGATCATCAAGTTTCAACCCCCCTGCCATAGGCAGGGTCCCAGATCAGACACTAGATCAGGCTGCTCAGGGCCCCATCCAACCTGGCCTTGAACATCCCCAGGGACGGGGCATCCACAACCTCTCTTTGCACCCTGTGCCAGCACCTCACCACTTTCTCTGTAGAGAACTCCCTCCTGACATTCAAACTAAACCTTCCCTCCTTGAAATTAAAACCGCCTTGTCCTATAACTATCTGCCCATGTAAGAAGTTGATACTTTTTATAATCCTCTTTTAAATACTGGAAGGCTGCAAGAAGAGACAAACCTCTCATTTGGAAGACATTAAGGAGTAGATATGGTTCCCACAAAAGAGAGAATGGAGCCACTGCCTATGAAGTCTATTTCATAAAAAACATTGATCCACATTTGAAACACACCACGGCAAAGGTGGAAGTCAGTCCCTCTAGATATACACATCCACATAAACCATGCGGTTGTGATCAGCTCAAAGAGCAACCACCCAGTTATTTACTACCTCTTGTGGAAGACAAAACCCTTCTGTCCTAACACAACGTGAACGTGAATATACCATATGTAAAATGAGGCCTTAGCAAGGAGTCCATGCATTTCTCTTCTAAATAAAAATGTGCGGGTTTCTGACAAAGACATGTTCCTCACGTTAGCTTACATTCACAGCGAAAACCTAAATTAGAATCCTTCAGTACTGTGATATTTCTGTTCCAACAAACTCAGCGATTACACAGTAAGAGAAAGAGGTCCCAGGCAAGTACAGCTGTTCTGTGAAACCTCCTAAAACTTCCGGAAGAGCTCCCTTAGTACAGCTGCATGTCACGCAGCTTAACTGAAGCAGGTATGGGCTAACAGAGAAGGAAGATCACTACAGGAAAAATTACTCAAAGATCAATGATTCAGCTGAACCAAACAAATGCCTAAATATTTTGTCTAGCTATAGAATCTCTAAAAATATAATATATTTTCATGGCATTGTTCATTAACCACCCTTGGTGAAAATACAGAATGTCTCCAAAAATCTGTCAAACATTTTAAAGGATGTGAGAACAGATCTTCCACATTTCTGTGAGGTTTTTTTTGGAAAGGGACATGAAATAGTCTGCAGAGTCCCAGGTGGGACTGATCCAGCACACACGTGGCCAGTACTCATTATACTGCAGGGGCTTTAGAGAATAATTAATGCAGTGCTGGACAATATGGCAACAAACCCTAAGATCTTACCATTTCCCTTTTTGATCCCTTCAAAGCATCTCATTCTGCAAGGAAGAAAAAAATAGTATCTTTCTCATAAGTAGTGCCAAAATGTGCAGTCGTGGAAGAAATAACCTCCTAATCACTCAATACATGACATATCAATATACTGAACACTGTTGGTGATGGACATCATATTATCAGAAACGGAGAGTTAAAAGATGGTCAGACTCAGTTCTCTCAATACAGAAATCTTAATTTGCAAAGGCAACAAAGATCTGCCACAAATACACCAAGATTCCCAGCCTAGATTACAAATCAATTAATTTAAACATTGATACTTTCCTTTTTAAGTATTATCTATATTAATACGACACATCATTACTATCCAATAATAGATCTCTTTAATAAGCTAATACAATTGCATAACGTTTCCTCTGAAAGATTCTATCACATCAACATCATCTAATTACCACATGCTAATTTTTAACAGCATAAAGGAGTTTTTTGGTTTGAAGAACCATAAGTTCGGTAGTACAAAGTGTTTTGCAAGTTGATATAAATTCACAAGGAACTGAAATAATGAATTAGCATTATTAGATGTACGAGATTGTAGATATGTACAAGAAAGATATGCTTTCTTCTAGAAGTAGCTGAATCTTAATGCAGTCGGTATCAGTGCAGTATTCTGGAAAACTGATACATCTAGATGGAAAAATCAGATTGCTGCACTGAACCGAAGGGACACTGAAGGCACAGGTATTTTCAGAAGGTCCTCCTCACCAAAAATAAGCACAAGCATTACTCACAAAACTTCCTTCCAGCCAACACCTATCACACTACCATGCCCCTCTACACTCTCCTCCCTCCTTCACTTTGCAAAAACAACAGAAGCCCCACTGTTTTCACTATATGTTGACATTTACTCAAGTCAAAAATCAAACACCAGACTCTCAGCCATACCACTTCTATACTTTGTAAAAACTATCTAGTAGCATTTCCATCAAACTTTTATTTTTCTTGCATTCTATGTCACTTATCCTTTAACATTTTGCTTTTTCTCCTACAAAAGATCTAAAGTAGGGAGACTAGTCTCACTTCTGCCTTTCCTACAAGACATATTTTACTTCAAAACCAAGGCTGAGAAATTTCAGAAGAAGGTATAAAAGGGCAAATTTATCCAATTTACTATACTGAATTGTGTGCCTCCTGATGCATACCTGTTTTGGCTGAGATAGAGTTAATTTTCTTCAAAGCAGCTTGCATGGTGCTGTTTTGGATATATGACAAAAATAGTGTTGAACGCACACCAACGTTTCAATTGATGCTCAGCATAGCTTATGCAGTGCCAAAGTCTTTTCTGCTTCTTGTGCTGCCCTTGCAGGCAGGCTGGGGGTACACAAGGAGCTGGGAGGGTACAGCTCATCTCAACTGGCCAAAGGGATATTCTGCACCACACAACACCACCCTGATCAACAGTAAGAGCTAGAGTAAAGAAGGAGGAAGGGGAGGATGCTCAGGATGACTGTCCTACAAAGAGACCATTATGAGTGATTAGCCCTGCTCCCTTGGAAATGGCTTGACATTTGCCCCTCAATGGAAATCAGAAAATGAGTTTTTTTGCTTGTGCACATGGCTTTTGCTTTACCTGTCAAGCTGTTCTTATCTCAGCCCACAAGATGTAAACAACACTTTTCCTTTTTGATTCTCTTCCCTGCCCTATTGGTGGGAAGTTAGCGATGCAGGGAACCCAGATGCTTACTGAGGTTAAACCACAACATGATGGGTCTGAGATTTAAAGGATACATAACTTAAGTACGGTACCGGTGACAGAGTATTGGGTTAGAAACCATTCACAATGCCTTCAGTGATAAGCTGTCCAAGCAAACTGGTTCAAAGCACAAAAGGAAAGGACTCCCTGTCTGCCCTTCAGTTACACATCTCCTGCATTCAGATAAAATCCAGGGATAAGAAGAGCTTTGCCTTCCAGAACCTTCATATTTTTGCTTATGAAGTAGAATGTTTCCACAAAAACAGAGACTGAAGGTTAGTTTAGAAGTATTTTCTGCCTACTCATAACTCCAAACCCTTTCAAGTGCACGACCTCTTACCCAGCTTGTCATCTAATTGCCAGAAAATAAAGAGCTACCCATCAATAAGGGACAAAGAGATGAAGTAGTACAAAAAAACTTCCCAATATTTTCCATGCCTGCTAGAGGTAATAAGCCGTTCTATCCAGCCAATTAAATAAACAAACAAACAAATTTATATCTGGCACACTTAAAACTGAAACCTGAAATCTAAATTTCTCATGGGGATTTCAGAGGAGGGAAGGGAAACAGATCCAAAGAGCAACTAATGGAAAACCCTTCCATTAGCTTCACTTACAGCTAATGCACTGTTGGCTAATGCTTGTAGATTAACTTTTTAAAAAAATCTATTTTAAAATAATTCTGATCAAGTCTAGGTTCAGTCTCTTTAGAAAATCAACATACACTTTGTTACTAATCAAACCTTGACAAAAATTTGCAAAACAGCTGATACTGCATCACTTTTAATGTTCTGACAATAAAAATGCAGATTTAGGTTTAGTTTTCTGAAAGCGACCAACAGTTAATGGTACATTCTGCTAACATTTGGAGAATCTACTCATGTTATTTAGAAAGAGCTTAACAAATTAATGTGATTTAAATTAATTCCTTTTGTGCAGAGACAGCAAGACGCACATTTTTTCCCATTAACTTCTGCCACACGTCACAAAAATACAGTAACACATTCTTTCTTTAGAACTGAAAGAGTAAAAATAGATTTTTCTTCAGCTGAGGTCTGACTGAAACTTTGCCCTTGAAGATAAGCACGACTGGATAACTTGGGAAAGAATTACTGGTAAAAATCAAACGACCATCAACTGTGAGCATCTTACCTTTAAATAGGATCCATAATATTTAGTTACATAGGGACTGTCACACTGACTCAGCACTGTGATTTCCTGTTGGATGTCTTCTATTTCATCTTCTGCTTCTTCTAGGTCAATGATTTTTATAGCAACCACTTTCTGAGTCCGATTGTCAATTCCTTTAAAAACTTCACCAAAAGAGCCCTTACCAATTTTCTCCAGTTTTGTAAACAGTTCTTCTGGATCTGCCTTCAGAGTCTGTTAAAAATAAGAGAAAAGTTACTCAGTATTTGTAACATTAAAATGAAATCTGGCATTTTCAAAGGCTGCACACCCTTCAAATTGTACAGAGTCCTATTTATCCAGCCACCCTTTTTCTATCTCTATAATTAATGTGCTCTTCGTACCTACCCAACGTGCACATATTGCAACATTTACACTTTGCTGTACATAAAGTACAAATTTACCACAGTCCCTGGAACCAGGATTTCTCCTATCCAGCATGAGAAAACACTACTGCCTCAATTCATTTTTCTTGGCCAATAAATTGCACCTAGGCACTGAGAATGAAACACCCCCACAAAGATCTGGTTTCTATTAAAATTAACATGGATCAAATATAAAAGTAATGCGGATTTTTTTTTCTGTTCCTTGCTCTTTAAATTGCTTCGTTCCCAGAATGCTGCCTTACTCCTCTGAATTTTTCACATACCTCATCCTATACAGATTTTGTTCCCACTCTTCAGTGCACTGACTATCACTTCTTACTGCTTCATGTGGCAAGCAATTCTCTTTAACTATGTTCTACTAAGGACCACCTGTGCAAACTGCCACACTTCCTTCATACTCCTGCTCCCAAGTTCTTCCTGGAACAGGATTTTTTTTTGCTCTTCTCCCAGTTGGATGAGGTCATTCACTCCTTGAAAAAAAAAGCTGCCTTGATTTGAACAGTCAAGTGAAAATGATTGCACACCTAAACATGTCACCTTAAAAAAGAATGCAAGATCTTCATGAACTATTTTGCTACAGTTGTTTTTTCTTCACTACCAAGTATTCAGCTCACTACTGCTGCTCTTCACATTTGCACTGTGCAGATGCTGAGTTCCAGCATGCACCTTTTTCATCTGACAACAAGGAGTCTTTACAGCTAATCAAAATACATATTACAACTAATTGGAAAAGTTATAGCTAGAGGGAATAGGCATGATAGGAAGAAACACAGAATGGCATTACTTAGACCCTTAAGAAATAAATCAAACACCTGAAAAGATGTGTTAATGTTCTGAAAAGGATGAGGTTATATCAGCTGAAGTGAAAATACATTGTTGGTATAGAAAAAGATTCATATAAGAAAAAAGATCAGTAATTGTAGAAGAATAATGGGGCAGTAAAAGTTTCTAAGTTACCACAGACAAGCACTGAGACAACATATCCTCTTCAGCAATTAAAAAGCACCTCCCACCTATACTTAACATCTACTTCTACTGGTATCTCAAAGGTTGCAGAATTGATCCTTGCAGCCCCAAGAAGGGGATCACCAAGATGGTGTGTTAGTTCATGTAAAGCTATAAATCACACGTTTAACATCTGAATAAGTTCTTTTGAGGACCAGAGAGCTGTGACTGTTTGAGTTCAGAGATAGGGAGGGAGTGTGTTTGTGGAGCAGCCTGAATTCTATTTCTAGTTGTCAAAAAATATTACTATACTACAACGTCTAATACTTTAAAGTAAGCTACAAGACATCATGGTTTTCAGAAGATGATTCCAGGAACAGATGGCCAGTGAGATCACTCCCACAAAAGACACTTATCAATGCATGCTGTGAGACCTCAGCGGCCCCAAGAAGTTCCCCCAAGCATCTTTGTGACCTACCAAAGTCAGCTTCAGGAAACAGACAGAAGGACATGGGCTTTTGTGACCCAACAGAACTATATATCCAACTCGCTTCCACCGAAACGAGCTTGAATTTCAACGTAATGAGAACTACATACTATTATAGCCTACACACATAACATGCTCATCTATCTCCCACCAGGAAACCAAACCGGAGCACTTCACAATTTCCAGCACGTGTAGCTACCAGCTAGCCCCGTAGTGACCACCTATCAGCACTTCCACCTCCAAAAAAATCACAAAACTAAAGCACTAAACCAATTTGTACTGAAGTGGTTCTCCTCACGTGCCACAGAATGCTCCCTTACCATTATTCAGAACAGACACGTCTCTGAATAAATCATTTATACAAAAATCCCAGTATTTGCATCAAATACTTTCTCTTTTGGAAAACAATTCTTGCTCTGTCTTTTCATCCATACTGTTAAGACTTGAGTTGATATGGCCTCGGGGATCTCTGCACGCTCAGTTCATCCATACAACCCAAGTGTCTGGTGAAAAGATTTATTACTAAAAACCCTTTTCCTTCCCAAATCAGAACTGTTGTAAACACATATCTGAATTTTAAAACTTAAAAGTTACCGCTCCTGAACTTTGTTCTGATCCACGGGAGGCAGCAGCTGTTCAAAGAAATCTCTCTATCCCCTCTCTGAGAAGGTCCAAATTTTCTTCCCAGGAGATCAAGTGCTTGAAGGCAGAGCTGTAATCTACTGGCAGTTTGTCTGCATGGAAAACTACCCGTTGGTCTCTCTTTAATAGTCTGCTCTATTTCAGAAATGGACAGATCAGGCCTCCAGATACATTAAGAGCTGCTTGAATTTGCAATTACACGAGTGGCCAATTCCCATTCATTTCCCTAACATAACATCTGGGAAGGATTCTCGCCAATTTTTGTTTTGTTTCTGCAAGACTTCCAAATAGCCAAAATATACAAATAGCTTTACAAATAGTCTCTCCATATGACTGAATAGAGAAAAATGCTTCCCATAGATTCAGTCACTTCTTTTTGCTGACTCTGCTCCAGAAGTTTCTGCATTGCATTTTTCTACTAATGTTATAATGCAAAATGAAGGGAACCAATCTAAGAACCTCAACACAACTGAGCAGACTGAATATTGTGAGAAACCACAGAACACAACTGCAACATCTGCTCCAAAAGGATAAAGTTAGTCATCTTGTTTGGCAAGGAGCTAAGCGCTCTGCCACTACATTTCTTTCAAAGTAGGCCACAGGATCCATCCTGCAGCAGTACAAAAAGAAAAAAAAAGGAACACTTACATTTAATGATTACAGAAAATCCGATGCCCATATGTTAGTTAGGGCAGTGTGTTAGATGGCTTCTCACACTCCTAAGCATCAATCACAGGCATCTTTCTCTTGGATTGCTCAAAGTCCTTTATAAGCAGTCATCATTCTCCCAATGACAAGTAACTTCTCTGTGCTCTGTCCCACATTGCTTTCATTACTCCTGACCTTAATCAGCCAGAGCAATATACTGCCCTTAAAATGAACTCTTCTCAATACTCCACTCAGTCATCAGTGTTGCCCACTTCTACAGAAAGAAAAGACAGTACAAAATATTCCAAGATCGTATTTGTTCAACTTGGCCTCATGCCTCACACCCAGCTGTGCCCAACCTATTGGAAAGGTTCTTTATAATAATTCACACTTACTGTACCGAGCACTTCACATTATTTTGTTCAGTAATTCAAATCCTCAAGGTCATAGAGTTCTTCAGTAATGGCCTAACCCTCTTAAGTATAACGGTTGTCCTTCAATATTTTATCATGAACACATCTTACCTGCATGTAAACCTCTTCTTTCTTTTTCCAATTCTAGAATCAATTCTCAGTCACCAATAACAGAGACTCTGAGAAACCTGCAGTTTCTCCACAGCCATCACTGAGGACAAGGAGAAGGCTGAGATCCTCAGTGCCTTCTTTACATCTGCCTTTAATAGCCAGATCAGTTATCCTCTGGGCTTTTTATGCTCCGATCTGGAAGTCTGGGACACAGCACAGAATATGCCCCCAGCAATTCCAGTGGAGACAGTCAGAGAGCTCCTCCTCTGTCTGGACTATCACAAGTCCATGGGACCGGATGGGCTGCACCCTCGGGTGCTGAGGGAGCTGGCGGGGGTGATTGCCGAGCCCCTCTCGGCCATCTATCAACTCTCCTGGTTAAGTGGTGAGGTCCCAGAGGATTGGAGGCCTGCTGATGTGACTCCCATCTTCAAGAAGGGCCGCAGGGAGGATCCGGGGAGCTATAGGCCTGTCAGCCTTACCTCAGTACCAGGGAAGGCTATGGAGCAAATCATCTTGGATGAGATTGCACAGCATGTACGCAGTGTCCAGGGGATCAGACCCAGCCAGCACGGGTTTGTGAAAGGCAGGTCATGCTTGACCAACCTCATCTCTTTCTACGACTGGGTGACTAGTCTGATAGATGAGGGAAGGGCTGTTGATGTAGTCTTCCTAGACTTCAGCAACTCACAGGCTTCTTCTGGGGAAACTGGCTGCCCATGGTCTGAACAGATATACACTGTAAGGAACTGGCTAGAGAGCCATGCCCAGCGGGTCGTGGTGAATGGAGTGAAGTCCAGCTGGCGACCCGTTTCAAGTGGTGTCCCCCAGGGGTCGGTACTGGGGCCGACCTTGTTTAATATCTTTATTGATGACCTGGATGAGGGGATTGAGTGTACCCTCAGCAAGTTTGCAGATGATACCAAGCTGGGAGGTGGTGTTGATCTGCCTGAGGGTAGGGAGGCCCTTCAGAGGGATTTAGGCAGGCTGAACCGCTGGGCTGAGGTGAATGGGATGAGGTTCAACAAGGCCAAGTGTCGGGTCCTGCATTTTGGCCATAACAACCCCATGCAGCGTTACAGGCTTGGGGATGAGTGGCTGGATGAGTGTGAAGAAGAGAAGGACCTGGGGGTGTTGGTTGATGCTCGGCTGAACATGAGACGACAGTGTGCCCAGGTGGCCAACAGGGCCAATGGCATCCTGGCCTGCATTAGAAATAGTGTGGTCAGCAGGAGCAGGGAGGTGATCGTCCCCCTCTACTCAGCACTGGTGAGGCCGCATCTCGAGTACTGTGTTCAGTTTTGGGCCCCTCACTACAAGAAAGACATTGAGGCCCTGGAACGTGTCCAGAGAAGGGCAACAAAGCTGGTGAGGGGTCTGGAGCACAAGTCTTATGAGGAGCGGCTGAGAGAGCTGGGATTGTTCAGTCTGGAGAAGAGGAGGCTCAGGGGAGACCTCATTGCACTCTACAACTTCGTGAAGGGAGGTTGTGGTGAAGAGGGATTTGGCCTCTTCTCCCAGGCAACGAGCAGGACACGGGGCAATGGCCGCAAGTTATATCAGAAGAGGTTCAGGTCAGACATAAGGAAGAACTTTTTCTCTCAGAGAGTAGTCAGGCACTGCAATGGCTGCCCAGGAAGGTGGTGGAGTCGCCGTCCCTGGCAGTGTTCAAGAAGCATCTGGATGACGTGCTGCGCGATATGGTTTAGTGCTTGTGGTGGCAATGGTGACGAGGAGACGATTGGACTGGATGATCTTATAGGCCGTTTCCAACCTTGTGATTCTTGTGATTCTTGTGATCACCTGCCCAGTACTTCCCTCAAGGCCAGCACTATACACAACTCAGAATGTATTCATTTTTAAGTCTCAAATTCTCATCTGAACAAACCACACCTGTAGTCCAATAGAAAATGTTACCAAAATTCAGATTTCTTAAATCACGTACACACTTCTATCTTTATTCATAACCATTCTGACCTTAGACAAGCTTTAACAGAGTCCCTCTCTGATAGCAGCCTTTCAGCACCTAAAGGAGATAAGAAAGAAGGGGCAGATTCTTTAGCAGGGTCTGTTGTGGTAGGACAAGGGGAAACAGTTTCAAACTAAAAGAGGGGAGATGCAGACTGGATATAAGGACTTTTTTTTCCAAAAAGGGTGGTGAAGCACTGGAACAAGTTGTCCAGAGAGGTGGTGGATGCCCCATCCCTGGAGACATTCAAGGTCAGGCCGGAAAGGGCTCTGAGCAACCTGGTCTAGCTGTAAATGTCCCTGTTCATCGCAAGGCAGTGCGACAAGATGACCTTTAAGGGTCCCTTCCAACTCTAAGCATTCTACAATTCTATAATTTCATTCTAATTCTCGTTTCTAATCTTCTTTTATGAGGGCTTACATACCTGGTTATGACACAAATGGGATGAACAAAACTATTTTCAACCTGCAAGAATCCCAAGCCATCTCCATTTTCAAGTTCTCCAATTATCTGAGTAACTGATTTCAATTGCAGATCTGATTTCTCTATGGCTGCTCTTTTGAAACAGACAACGATCTTTCAATTCCTCTTCTGCATACTTTTCATTTTACTAAGCCAAATTCCAATTTGTCTGTCCAATCTTCACTCCCTAGTAAGCCCCAGCCCAAAATACCATCACCTGAGCAGGTTCAGAGATCTCTGGTGAATATCAGGTACCACACGGTGAATTGCCTTGTGACTGCTGCTGATTACTGCCTCTGCTACCACATTTGGAGATAAATATGTTTTGAGCCCTGTTTATATGCAGATAATGCATATAACAATGCATATAAGAAATGCAGATAAACCTGGACAGATGCTGTAATATGATGTTGCAGGCACTGAACTCTATAAAGCCATTAAGGATTGGAGAAACTAATGGAACAAAATAAAACCTGACATAAAAGAAATCCATCAAAATAATTTCTGGCTCAGAAAATACTTGAGCAGTAAAATTTACCTTAATCTGTGGAAGTATGCCATGGAAGCACTGCAAATTATCAAATTCCTACACTTTTTTTCTTAGACGTCGACTCATAACACCATCAAAGCCCTGGATCAGATGGGCTGTGTCCAGCTGATACATTCTGAAAGCATCTGCATCCAAGTCAGACTTCCAAAAAACAAATTACAGTTTATAGCACAGCCACTGTATGTTATAGTACAAAATTAAGAACTGTGAAGTCAGACAGGAAGATTTCAAGGCCATTGCCACTTTAGGAATTATCTTCCCAGTTGCCTCTTCTGTCCTGCAACTGCAAGTCACCACACTTTCACAGTCTAAACAAGACACTGTCACTTCTTTCAGGTGATAAGGGCAAAAGATAAAAGGGAAGAAAAAGGCACAACTTTTCTTCTGAAGACGCTATTACAGGTTAGTCACCGTACAAGTTAAAAATGAACCATCTGTGGTTACCTTCATCAAAAAAAAAAATAATCATCAACTTCCTACAAATGTCAACAGATGCACAGAAGAGAAAGGCCCTTTCCCATGCCAACTCACCAAGGCTTACGAGTTGGAATAGCTGATGGACAAAAATGCTTGAATTTGCGCTTCAATCTTTCGCACGCTGCAAGGACTAGTTTGTCTGAACTATGCCATTAATTAGCCTTGTCTCACTGACTGATTGGAAGAAAGAGCAGCCTGGAGTATTTTAGCACTTCTGCACAGAAATAGAAGCGACACAGCATATCCATCCATTTCGGAATGGCAAAACAGTGTTTGACGTGAGCAACAACGCTGTCCAAATAAGAATACTCCAGCTTTATTTTCAGCCACACAAAAAAAGTGTGCAAAAACATGAGTTTCTCTTCAAGAGACACTGTTGTGGTACTCTCTAGCAGGGTCTGCACTGACAGCACAAGGGGAAATGGTTTCAAGCTAAAGGAGGGGAGATTTAGGCTGGATATACGGAAGAAGTATTTTACAATAAGGGTAGTGAGGCACTGGAACAGGTTGTCCAGAGAGGTGGTGGATGCCCCATCCCTGGAGACATTCAAGGCCAGGCTGAAGGGGGCTCTGTGCACCTATCAAGCTGTGAGCGTCCCTGTTCACTGCAGGAGAGTTGGACTAGATGGCCTTAAAGGTCTCTTTCAACTCTAAGGATTCTAATATTAATTTTAAAACGTCAACAACAAAACAACAACAAATAAATAAACAGAACTGAATCCTTCAGTGGTTTCACAAAACCAGGAAGAGCTGCTTACAGGAAAGAGAAGCCTCAAATTTTACTGCTCAGCATTTTACCTTTCTCAGAAGCTGGTTACAGTTTTTACTTTCAGTGATATAAATACACTGTACATGAATAGCTGATACAACACATAAGATCGTTTCCTGTAGTTGGTGGGAAACTGAAATAAGACACAGCCAAGATGCCATAAATTCTGTCATGAAACTTCAGCAGCTCATAACCAAAGGGTGGAGAGGAGCTGAAAAACTTTGCACCTCTCAAAGGCTTTAGATGTTGAACAGAAATGAAAATATCTATAGCATGCATCACAGTGGCCTTACTAATGCTGACATCTTTTCCACAGTTTAACTCCATTACTCTGCTTTCTAATTAGACTGGAACATGCTTTAAGCATTTTGGGGGGAAGAAGTTGCCTGAACTCAGCTTGTCATAAAAGTATTCCTCATCCGTCTACTGCACAACCACTTTTCATCTACTTTCAAGGAAAATGCACTTATTTGAGGGTCAAAATAAAAAACATTTGGTTCTTTATCAATAACATGGAAATATCACTGTGCAAATTCCTACTCTTACGATGAACGGCTGAAGAAATTATAGTAATAGAAGCATGTTACAATAGAATGTATGTAGGATCAATGCTAATTGAGGAAAAGAAGAAAAAAGAATGAGTTTGAGGGTCTACAGCAATCCCACAAGGGGGAGGGGAAACCTATAATTTGACAAGTCAGTCCATTGCTTATTTACTCTTATGACAAGATATTGTCATAATACATACAGTATATTCTATACTCTTATGAAAGATATTCTCACCATAGAATTTCTCGCTCCACATCCCAAGTTCAGCATATGCTAAAGTGATGCTTCCCAGCGTGTCATCTCTGTCATTAATTGACACAGGCACAAATGCACAAGGAAACATATCCCAGATTAAGAGATACGTGCAGACAAACTCGAAGTCCTCAATTTAAAGAGCTTATCAGTAAAAGGCATTGTTACTACAGAACTGCATCCACACAAACGGTCGCTTTTATCCACACACAATACATTAATTAAATGGGACTCCCCCAATGCAGGCAGGTATAACATCAAAGTAATGAGATCAAATTATGATACGATCTTGCAGTATCTTGCACTAGGTACCAGGCTGGCTCTGTTCATCAGCATTTGGTGCTTCCCTGCCAAAGATGGGGAACATAAATACCAAAATTTGAGATGCAGACAAGATAAATATGTTCATTCCTTACCTCAGGATCACAAAAGATGCCATAATGTAAGTCATCATAGGAACCTTGTATATCACGCATAGCACAAGTCTCAACATTTAAACACTTTTGCTATATCCATATTCTTCTGTCTCCTCAGGAACTGAGATTAACAGCTGGCACCTTACCCACACATGAGGCCAGGACACGGAACCTACCGTGACGTCTGAATCATAGAATTGCAAGGTTGGAAATGACCTGCAAGATCATCTAGTCCAACCACTCTCCCATTCCCAGTAGCACAAGCACTAAACCACATCTCGTAGCTCCTCATCCAGACGCCTCTTGAACACTGCCAGGGACGGCGACTCCACCACCTCTCTGGGCAGCCATTCCAGTGCCTGGCCACCCTCTGAGAGAAAAAGTTTCTCCTAATGTTCAACCTAAACCTCCTCTGGGTTTTAGGGTCCTACTATTTGCCTGGGAGAAGAGGCCAGACCCTTTTTCATCACAGCCTCCCTTCAGGAAGTTGTAGAGTGCAATGAGGTCTCCCCTGAGCCTCCTCTTCTCCAGACTGAACAATCCCAGCTCCCTCAGCCGCTCCTCATAAGACTTGTGCTTGACTAGGACTTGACTAGGCTGGGTCCAAGATCTGCAACAAGGACATCTGAAACAGATGTGCTAGAAGCAGTATCTACCTACCTGTATGGAAGCCCACCTGATGGAAGCACACTTTTACTGCTTTGAGGCTGCTGACACTATCGTCGAGACAAGAGTAAGATAAAAAGGTGAACGCAGTGAGTGACAATGATGACAAACCATCTTGGATGTGACTGATACCAGAGCGCAGACCCAAAACTAGATTTGATTCGCTCGGCCTTTGGAAACCTTTCCTCACCCCCTTACCTCTGCGTAAACACTATGTTCTGTTACATAAACATTTATACTTAAATAGGAATCTGGAAAGCACATCTGAAATTGGAAGCTCTAAAACCACAGAAGGGCTAAAGCGAGGGAGCAGAGATTCAAGAAAGTAAGGATTCACTGTTGTCAAGCCTTACTGTGTTCAAGAGCTGTCTGACTCAATCCTTCAGCTATTTATGTGGTGCAGACAATCCAATAAGGTGACAGACTGAATACCTCAAAATGCCCCCCAAAGATAAGCAGTCTCTACGTCAGGATTATTACCACTTAATGCCCACCTAACAGAAAAGAACATGCAAAGACCACGGGAAGGAAAGGACAAAGACCAATGATGGAGAAAACCTAAGACTAACTGTTGTCACTTTAGCTGCACAGTCTGAATTAACAGCTCTATGCTTTAATAATATCCAAATTGAAGCTTTACTCTGACATCAGTGGCCTCCTCGGAAGCTTCACCAACAAGTCATGCCTAGCATGTCCAAAGGAAACCAACTCTCACTCCTCTATGTACACTTGATAGAAAGAGTTTGGGAATCACTGAATCACAGAATGGCCCAGGTTGGAAGGGACCTCAAGGATCATGAATCTCCAACCCCCCTGCCACATGCAGGGCCACTAACCTCCCCATTTAATACTGGACCAGGCTGCCCAGGGCCCCATCCAACCTGGCCTTGAACACCTCCAGGGACAGGGCATCATCCACAGCCTCTCTGGGCAGCCTGTTCCAGCACCTCACCACTCTCTCTGTAAAGAACTTCCTCTTGACTCTAACCAAAAAAAAATGCTCAGCAGCCATTCGTTCACCAGAAGCTGCTACACATGACTTCCCACTATCAACAGTCCCACTGTTGATCAGAGATGACTTCTCTAGAAAAACTCCAGCCATGTGCTGCACAGCCTTGATGCAGCTTTTGACCTCCAGAGCCAGGAGATGCCAGAGCTGTTTCTGCAACATGAAAACTCTTCTGTCCTTGTGCTGAAGGGCGAGGATTGTAACGTGCCACAGAGTCCCAGCATCTGTGCCCTAGATATTTTAAAACAGGCAAACCACCATCATAATGGCCCAAGGATCGTTCAAATAA
>NW_024962262.1:35858507-35932062 GCF_019238085.1 Lagopus leucura
GAAAGATTATACCTTGAAGTCAAATGCTATTTGACAGACTCTCCCCTCCCCCAAAACAAACAAACATACATTTGTACAGCAAGACAAGCAAGAAAAAGGAGCTTTATATAAATTTAATGCGCAAGCACCTTCTGGTCTAAAGACTGACAGCTAGGTGAACCAGGTAGAGCTCGTAAAAGAAATGAACTGTTGTTCCCAGCCTTGTCAGAACAATTTATTTCTTTTTTAGCCTTTTCTTAATGTATTTCTGTTTTATTTTAGACTTCTAGGCACTTGCTGCTTCATTCTTTTCTCCTTTAGACATGACGCTGTAAGCTACTTAATCAAAATAACGTCTAAAGAACACATTTCCTACTCACAAATTATAATTTTCTGCATAATGCTGGGCCACTGAATTGCTTCAAATTATTTCCTTGTACCTGATATACTCTTCTTACTCTTGGAATTGTACTGACCTTGCTCAAATAAATAAAACATTTCCGTCTTTATCCAACAGGACTTTGCACTCCTGCATGCAATTGCCCACCTACAAGTACTGACCACACAATACTTTAAAACACAACAAACAAAAAATAAAGTATACTCACCTGTAGATGTGTTCTAACAAAAGATTTCTTTCCTGTGTAATCAAAATTATTTCTCATTAAGAAGTACAGTAACTGCGAAGCTTCAGTACGAATTGAACTCAATTTGGAATTGCAGTACTTCAGAATCTCATAGCACAGGGCAGAACACATATCAGCTCTACCCTCATAAAACGTAGAAGGAAACTGAGGAAAAAAGCAGAAAAGAAAGAAGGTATTCATTAACACCCCACTCTTGACAGCATAAACATCTTAAGAAAAACACAAGTGCCAAATGAATAGTCCCAAACAACTGAAAAAACAGTTACAGTAGTTCACAAAACAAAGTCGTTTTTACAGCAATTCAAACAATAATTATTCCAGGCCCTTTATGAATTTTGATTTGGAATTTTTAGTTCTCAAAGTTCTAGATAGTATATTTCTAGCTATAAATCCAGATAAGTACTTGGAGATAAATTATTTTAAAACTCCTTACCTTAAAAATAAGTGCCCTTAAAGCAACGAAAACATTTTTCAGTGCTGTTTCAGACTGATTCTTTTGAAGGAAGCAGAGGTATACATCAAATACTTTTTTCATTAGTGGATTATGTCCATGATCTGTCAGTAGCTGATTCTTTAAATTAATAGTGAGAATTTAGGAATTTAATACTGCAACACATTTATACCACTCTGAAAACATACATATTTTTAAAAAGCAGGACATTAATTCAAAAAAAGAAATCTGGATATTATTACTGAGACATTGAATAATACAAGCAATAATAACTGAGGTTTAATGAGATATTTCTACCATTGCATTGATCCTGCTTATAAAGAAAGTGCTGTTAACTGATGAATGTTTCATACAAGAAGAGATCAAGTTCAATATACAAGCCTGCACCTGAGCGCATCCAAATATCAATTATGGTACTGGCATAGAAAATACAGTTTTACCACTCATATTAAGTAGATACTACAGTTTCCAGAAATACTTTTACAAAGTTAAGATAAGGAAGGAGCTTTTCCAACAGAATACTGATGATCAATATGGAGTACATTGGGCAACTGAAGCGAAAGGTTCAACAGGTTATGAGATGTTAAATGCCACAACAACGAAATACAATACCAGAAATGCTAAAAAGTGCCAAGTTACAGAACTACAGTGTATGCTATGCAATTTAAAATAAAATTTTAAAAACAGTTTTGCCAAAAAAATTTTTTTTTGGTATAATTATAGGAGATGTTAACATAAATTCAAGGACAAACCTTAAAAGCCATTGTGAATAATGATAGAGTATCCAGAATTGTAAGGCAAACTTCTGTGGCAGTATTTGCTTCCAGTAAAGACTGGTGAAGAACGTCTGCATCTGAATGGCCATAGCCTACAAAAATTAAGTGTAAGTGCTTAGTGCACAAATTTACATGTATTTTATTTCCAAAAGACTTGCTGAGAAGATTGACAAATATAAAGCCTGACAGGAGTTAACATTCAATACAGAAAAATAATTAATATCCATTTGTCAAATATGTGCAAACAATTATTTTAGCATAATTTGCACAAGATCATAGAATAAAGTACAAATGCCAACAACAGAAACAATAAATAGCAAGGAAAACATTAAAATGTTTGATGTTTCATATATATATGTATGTATACGCACAAATGTATAAATAAAAATATATACTTATACATGTATACATACATACATATATTCACAAAATAAATGCCTCAGTAGCATGAAGTTACAGCTGAAAATATGCACTGGTGATTTAGTGATGTTATAATGATATTGAATTCAATCATTATTAAAATACAGAACACCAAAGGAATACATGCACTTATACACAGTTGAAGACCTAAGGAAGTAATTATGCTCTGTAGGAATAGCATGCAATAACTCCATGTTTAACCAAAATACTTTATTGACTTTTGTTCTGTAATGCAATCAAATAATTTAAAAAACAGCATGCTTCAGCAATGGTTAAAATACATTGTTTATGTTTCCTAACACTGATCTTTCAGAACTGGATTGACAGATGTGATCTGGCTGCTTTGCACAAATTTGGTGTGAATCATGTTAAAATATTAGATAGCCCAACATAGACAACTTAGCATTGCTAGAAGTATAACTTGAACTCACTGAGTCTAAGAAGAGATGAAATTCTTTTAGGCTGTCACCTAGCCATTTTTTCTGTACCCTTTGCTACCCTACTTAACTATGCAACTGCAGATACCATTGTTTTCCTCTTTCTTTATCCAGACTAAGTAGACCTACCATTAGGTGTAGCGTTAAAAGAAAAGTCACGGTGTTTGTTTTTAAGAACAAAACAATGAAGAATGAACTTGAAACAAGCAAATAAAAAAGCTACAAAGTGTAGGAAAAAAGATTGGTAAAACCTGCACTAGTGTATTCTGCATGGAAAGGATCCAGAATAACCATCAGTTTCTACAGATTTACACGTTTTCTGTTAGCAAGTATACCCCTTTTTGCAATATATATGCATATATATATATATAAAAGTGTGTGTGTGTGCGTGTGTGTGTGTGTGTGATATTCTCCCTGCCTCCACTTCATCCTTTTCCCGTGTTTTTTCTCTACAATTTCAGTTCCATTACCTCTTATAACTCTGTAACGACAGAAAGAAACAATCAGTATTTTGAAGCAAGTTTTAACATAACAGCCACTTGCCAATATTTTCATTTTTGTAAAAGTATTTTTTTCCTTAAATAAATTCAAGAAAAAGTCTTTTTCATAGCAGTCACCTTTAGGTGACTACAGTTTAGGTAGGACTTCAGGTGTCCTACAGTTTCGGTACCATTGAAGATATCAAGAGATGATGACTATTTTGAAAACCCCACTGAGGACAGGAAAAATACTGTTTAAAGAAATATTTTGTTTGCTCTTCCAGATATAAAGAAAGGTTATTATAAATCCTATGTTCCAGAGTTGTTCCAGTTTTCAGGAAGAGTAAAAAAGACAGGAAGAATAAAAAAGCCAACTCTGGTAATTACGGACCTATGAGTCTCACTCCAGTGCCTGCTAAATTCAGAAAACATTATCCTGAAAGCCACTGAAATACATTTGAAAGATAATACAGCCATTGGTCTAGGCCACAAACTGTTCACAAGGAGAAAATCCTGATTAACTACCTTTCCTTTTATAACAAAATCACACATCTAGCTGACCAAGAGAAGCCAGCTGATGTGATTATTTTGGATTTTACAAGAGTTTGCAATACTGTCACAGTATCCTTCTGGACAAAATGTCCAGCATACAGCTAGACAAGTACATAATAGGATGGGAGAACAATTGGTTGACAGGTTGGACTCAAACTGCTATAATAAGTGGGGTTACATCAGGCTGGCAGTCAGCCACAGTGGGGATTCAGCACTGCTCCATTTTAGGACCAGTTCTTGTTAATGCTTTAATAAGTGAGCTTAACACAGGAATTGAATGTATACTAAGAAAGCTTGCAGATGATACTAAATTACAAGGAACTGTTGACTCACTCAAGGGTAGAAGGGCCTTGAGAGAGATCTAGATGAAATAGCAGGCTGGGCAATCACCAACTGTATGAAGTTCAACAAGAGCAGTGACAGATTCTCCACCTGGGACAGGAAAATCCTGGATATATGTACAGAACAGGAGATGAGAAGCTGGAGATCAGCTTCACAGAATAGGACCTGAGGATTCAGATCAATGGCAAAATGAATACACACTGAGTACACATCTGCCCTGGCAGCCAGAAGGGCCAACCACATCCTGAGGGGGTGCATCAGAAACAGCACTGCCAGCCAGATGAGAGAAGGGATTGTCTGGCTCTGCTCTGTGCTGGTGTGGCTTCACTGCAGCGCGCTGGGTGCACTTTGGGGCACATAAGATCCAGCTACTAGAGAGCATCCAGAAAAGAGCTGTGAAGATGACAAAGGTTCTAGATAGCAAGATGTAGAAGGAGCGGTTGAGGTCTCTTGGTTTGTTCAGCTCGGGGAAAAGAAGACTAAAAAGAGGCTTAACAGAGGCCTACAGCTTCCCCACAAGGGGTTCAGAGGGGAAGACCCAAGGGAATAGCAAAGAGCTGATCAGAGGAAGGTCAGTTCGGTGTTAGGAAAAGGTTCTGCACCAGAGGGTGGTCAGGCACGGAACTGGTGCTCAGGGCAGTGGTCACATCCCCAAGCTGCTGGAGCAAAGAGCACCTGGACAGCACCATCAGTGTTCGGATTTTGGGTGGTGCTGTGAGAAGCTGGGAGTTGGGCTTGATAATTATTGTGGGTCCTTTCCAACTCTTGATATTTCACTCTTCTGACCAGAAGCTGCAGCCAATCCACAACATTCCAAACAGTTCAAACTTTTTCTTTCCATTAATAATTTACAATAAACTAGCCTTTGCTTACACTGCATTATTGCAGAAGTTTTGGGCAGGATGCAAACAAAGTAAAACTCAGTTGGGCTTCATTAGAAGACATCTAACATATATGATATGGAGATCTATCTAGACATGCATACGAACATGCATTTAAAACTATCTAAGAACTCTGAAAATAGAATAACCTTTAATGACTGAGCTCAACATCAACTGTAAACTGCCAATACAGCTGAAGGTATATCTCTTCTTATGTACATTTGTATGTCACTGTGTTATACTGAGCTTCCTCCTCTCCTTTAACACAGATGACACACATATAGATCCATCTTCTTGCTGTTTCTTCTGAGGCTTCAGAAATTTCAATATAAGTCTTATTTTCTTTCACATGTAAGTCACAAAACTACACTGAAATTCCTCAGAGATCTGACATATCACCTATACCATGATATCAGTTCTTTTCCTTGGATTAATAATTAAAAAGGGAGAAATGAAGTTTATAAATTACATTTACAGACAATGTTGTTTCTAAAATCACTATCTTTTGGCACGAGAGCAAGGATTTCCATCATATACATCCTAACTATGTGAGTATATATGTTATCCAAAAGATTTATTAAAGTTCTGAATGCTAGCAGTGTGCCCAGGCGGCCAAGAAGGCCAACAGCAATCTGACTTGTATCAGAAATAGTGTAGCTAGCAGGACAAAGGAGGAGGAAGATGAAGCCAGCTATGGTGAGGTTGCACCTTGAGTACTGTGCTCAGTTTTGAGCCCCTCATTAAAAGACAGTGCAGCACTGGAGCATATCCAGAGAAGGGCAGCAAAGCTGGTGAGGGTCTGGAGCATAAGTCCTATGAGGAGCTGCTGGAGAAACCAGGGGCGTTTAATCTGGAGAAGAGGAGGCTCAGAGAAGACTTCATCTATCATCTATTGCTCTCTGCAATGACATGAAAGGAGGTTGTGGCAAGGTGAGCGTTCGCCTCTTCTCCCAGGTAACAGTGATAGGCTGTGAGGTAACAGTCTCAAGTTGCACCAAGGAAGGTTCATTTTGGAAATTAGAAAGCATTTCTTCTCTGAAAGAGTGGTCGGGCGCTGGAACAGGAGTCACTGTCCCTGGACGTGTTTAAGGAAAGGGCAGAGGTAGTATTTTGGGATGTGGTTTAGTGGAGAATATTGGTGGTAGGTGGACATTGGACTGGATGATCTTAGAGGTCTTTTTCAACTGTAATGACTCTATGATTCTATTCTATTCTATATAAATAATACAGATGGAGTGACGACAACACAAAACTGTAAGTCAGAAAACAAGACACAAAAGACATAAAAATCATTTTAACATTTGACATGGCTTTCATAGTAACATGTTTTCACCTTAAAAAACCATGGTCAATACAAAGTCTAACATCCTTATATTTATTAAACGTACAGCATTAAAAACACTGCTATCACTTAACTGAAAATTGACTGAATGAGACACTGTGATAATTCCTTCAAACTAGTTGGAAAAGAACAGAAAGTTTATTCTTACATAAGCATGCATTTATTAAAATCTTTCAGCTCACTGTCCTTAAAATCAGTCAACTTGGTTGAGTTTTGCACATAAAGTCCAGAAGCAACGAGGTGATTTATTTCCCAGAGAATTTTTTTAAATCAATATTCCTGTACAGAATATTTTACCATACAGAACATGTAGTTATACAGTGTGAAAGCACTTTTGTGTATCAAAAAACATGTAAAAATTTGTAGAAGCAGAACTGATACAGCATGAATACAGTAGCAGGAGACTGCTTACATGAAAAAATATTTTCCAGAACTATATAGTTTTATGAACTATCTAATTCAAAGAATGTTTTGTATTTAAAATTATATGAAAATGCATTTATAAACAGGGTGGGTTTTTTTGTTTTCCACCAAACTGCGTGGTAAGTCTTGGGTAATTATGTTGACCGTTGCTTGTAACATAACAAATAACGAGCTAAAAGATTTTAAGTATCTGTAGGGGACAGTTAGATATGCTCAGGAAATCAAGAAATGAGTATAGTGTAAGTCAAATAACTGCTTTACTGCACACCATTCTTTTCAGACCCAGTTATCCAGTTTATTCTACTGGATTAGTCAACCAGCTTAATTGCTTTTGAAGCTGAAAATTGCAAAATGGTGCTTCTGAATACTTTACATACAGCATAACTTGCAATTTAAGAGCAGCATATTTAAAAAGATAGGACATAAGCAGATTTAGTTTTCAATACAGCAGTCTTATAGAAGCTGACTTCAACCTGATTAAATCTTACCATTGTCTACAGAAATTCCAAGAATACTTGATATCTTTCTCACACTGAAAACAGAAAAATCACTTCATTATTGGACGCTTTTTGACTTCCAGACAAACTAAATCATGGGCTTCACATTCTCTGTAGAAATTTTAAGAAGCTTATTTCTCCTTAGCAGATGTCAAAACATGGAGATATGGTCAAAGTGTTAATTTTTGTTTTCAGATTAATCATAAGACCGAGTTGGGGAAAAAAAATGAAGTTTTATGAAGCAAATAGAAAACAACTCAACTCTGTACTCTGTAACTATGTGTCCAACAGAGCAGAAGTGTATGCAGTTGAAAAGAAAAAAAAAAAAAGTTTTTTAAATATAGTATCGTTAACCACGCTCCATGTTACGGCATCAGCCAGCATTAATTGTTTTATCACAAAGCAGGGAACAGACCATCCATTTTTTCCAGTTATTCGCTCGACCTAGAATAATAAAAGTCATCGAAATGCACTGGTGTGGCTCTGGGACCTGTGTGGTGTTGTGGTACTGGCTGAAGATGATGAATGTTACCATGTCATGAGACTTACTGTGGTTAAAAGTGAGAGAGTTATCCAGGCTGCTCAGCTGCTGCAATCTGGCATGCATCATTCCTGTTCTGTTACGGGAAACAGGCAATGTCTGAGATTTTCGATCATGAACTATGGATCCCAACCCCTCCTGGTTCCTGCAAGATGGGTGAAATGGGATAGAAGCAAAAGTTAGACATGTCAATCAGCAGCAAGACAGGAAGTGTTAGTCAAGCAGCTACAAGAAGTTTTATAGAAAGAGTCATAATGCAACCTATTTAATGTTTTACTTACAAAACAAAAATAGGTTGCTTAAAAAAAAAGCATCACAGCAAATGCTTTCCTAAAAATCTCAAAGCACAACAGCAAAAGCACACGAGTAGTTGCTCTGAAAATGCTAGATTTACTTCAGAGCTCTTGCGCACATCAATATTTGAGAATACAAAGATTCCAAAGATATTTGGAACCCAAAACCTTATATAAAATTTTTAGAAAAAAAGCTAGAAAAAGACACATGGTGGTAAAATTAGAAAGCATACATGCAACAGGGAAGAGTAGGAATTAACTGAAGTATTATTGTGGACATCTTACCCAAGCAGGAAGGGAGAAGAGCCATACACTTTGTTAAACTTGCAGCAATCAAGTGAAGAGAACAGAAAGGTGATCTGTGTTAGCAATCAGTACAGGCTAAATTCCTATTGTGTACCACCACCAGAGCTAATGAAAAATGACAACCAGTGCCTGAATATTTCCCTGTTCCTTTTCGTTCTGTGTCCTTTGTGTATTTTAAGAGTATGTGCAAAGTATGTCATATACTTTAGTGTAACAACATGAAAGACTAGAAAGCTACATTAATTGGGGAAATTCAATAATTCTGCAGAACACAAATGACTTCTATAGCTTAAGTCTTTTTTTAGCATAACATGCACTACACAAACTAAGCGATCAGTAAAAAAGGAAGGAGGGTAGTTCTTTTCTAAAAACTAGTCAAAGGAATTAAACTTTCTTTTGGTTGGTTGGTTTTGATGTTTGTTTCTTTATATATTTTTCAATAATTTTATCATTTTTTTTATGAAAAGCCTAAAATCACAAGCTTCTGTAAATCCAGAGTTTATTAGAGCACAAAGGTTAAAAATCAAAGCCTTAGCAAAGACAGACTTGCTTTGGTTGCTGATTATTATTCATCTTTTTGAAGTTGTGCAAACATGGATGAGATCTTTTCCTGAAAAAATTCCAGGAAGGTAGTCATGTTTGTTGTTTGTAGAAACACACTCACATACCACTGAACTTAAAACAAAAAGCTAAACATCTTACCATCCGAGCTCTGCAATTTCTCTCCCACCAAGCTCAAGAGGACCAGTATTTGAACTCTACAAATTTAGTTATAACAGGACCACCATGTATGCCACAGTGTGAAGCCCAGACAGATTACTACATTTTACTCTATTTAAAAAAATACTTGGTATGAAAGAACACACTAATGCAAACATATTCAAATACTTGAGTACAAAAGCTGCTCCAAAAGTAATGCCTCCCATTTTATGTTAGCCCACATCAGAGACACACGGTGTTTGCATGGCAGCAGAGGCTGAACTTTCCCACCAGTGTTCCATTACACGCTGTGACTGTGTGACAGATGGCAACAGAGGGGCAGTCTGACAGAATGACATCCAACATGGAAGCACGTATGAAACAAAGGGGTGTCACTGAATTCCTCCATGCAGAGAAAATGGCAGCCACTGACATTCATTGGTGCTTGCTGAACATTTCTAGAGACCAAATAGTGGATGTGAGTACACCGAGGCAGTGGTGATGAGTTTCAGCAGTGGGGACAGTGGGTCACCTGCAGTGGTGCAGATTTTTATGAGTGAAGCACGCAAGCTCTTGTGCACTGGTGGTGAAAAGGCACAGCTAATGGCGGTGACTGTGTTGAAAAATAGTGTTTTGTAGCTGAGAATTTACTCTACCAAACAGTGCTTTTGTGCTTTTTGTATCTATTGTTGTTTTCATGAAATAAATAGGAGGCATTACTTTGAAACAAGTACATACTATATACATATTTCTGAGATTTTCTCTTAAACAGCAGCCAATGGGAACCATACAGGTACCCAGAAGTACCTAGAAGAACTGAAAAACAGCAGAGTAGAAATGTCTACTACTCACCTTTCACTGAAGACACTTTATTAAATTTCTATAACATTTCAACTGACATGGTTTTATGGCCGAGTGAATAAATCAAATATTAAAATGATAAAACTTCTTCCCAAAAGACATTACTTCAAGGAAAAAACTCTTCAGTAAAAAGACAGTAGGAAGGGTGGGTGAATTGCAAAGTAATTTATAATAAACACAGCACACAACATTCTGTATCCTATCTAGAAGTGTGGTATCTGCTTCAGAATTGTTAATATAATAACCACTTACTTCAAATTGTTATGTATAACTTTACAACAACATTTCCACTCCCATATAATGTATTTGTAGCAGAGTTCTGCGCCCATTATTACTTTTAGTGGATACAGGACTGTACAGGCTATTATTCTGAGTAGACAATACAGTAACATTTAAATTCCACACAGTACCTGGCTATGTATCGTTTTCCCATGTACTGGAACTGATGTAAGCACACTCTACAGAGAACACATAAAAAGTCAGAAAAATAACACAAAAATCCTTTATAAGTTTCTGTTCATTGGAATTACTCAACTTTTTTTTTTTCTTGTTTAACTTTAAACTCTTATGCCATGAAATTTTATCTCTCCAACCCTTAAAATTAGTTTCCAGTCCCCAGCCAAGAATAACTGATTCAGGACCTCTGAAATCAATCAGGAATGGTTGCTGTTTTAGTTAAATCAGGATTAGTATAAAAAGACCACATCAATCTCAACATTTCTGCATCAAAACATCTAGTATGAGTCTTGCAACAACAAGCTAGGAGTCAAATAATGAAAAAGCAGAGCACATTAGAAAATTATTAGCACCAAGTTCAAATGTTACGTCACAAAATCATAGAATGGTTGAGGTTGGAAGGGACATTTAAAGGCCATCTGGTCTACTTTCTGCGCAGATGTGGCACTGGGGGACATCACTTGCATCATTCGATCTTAAGGGTCTTTTCTAACCTAAATTCTATGATGGGAATTTTATTTTGTTCTGTATTCCTTAAACTGATACTGTGATGGTAATCTGAGATTACTGATCAGATCAAAAACTAATTCTACCTTGCCCTTAAACAAGAGGCCATTAAGGGAAAAACATTGTTCACTCATTTCATACAGTTTATACCTCATGCTTCAGTCTACTACCTGTGCTCATTTACCTGCCCAGTTCTGTTTTCAGTACAATCAATATAATGCCATCTGTACTCAGTGGCTGAATTAAAACACTATTTGTAACATATTTCTAAAATGAACTTTGAGTATCACATTACATAACAATTAATTACTGATATTATAGTGACTGAGTCTGTAACAACTGAAATGAAGAAAAACAAATCAACGAAACAAGACATGCAGAAAAGCTTCTGTGTTGCACTACTTCCAGTCAACAGCACCATACTTGTTTTTTATTTATCAGTTAGTTCTCATGAATAAACAATACTACATGTGAATAGGCTGAAATATAGCAGCTAATAAGAAATAATGGATTCATCATATATTTTGTTTCCAAGAGGAAAGCTAGGAAGACAATTAATTTCCCTTTGTTTCCGAAGTCATTTGATTCAAATGATTTTCATACGCAGCCATATCATTCCACAAGTTTGCATTACAAGATGCATTTGAATGCAGGCAAGTCAACAAGACAGTCCATTCCACTTGCACAAGAAATGAAATTCTGAGCACTACTTACAGTTTAAGAACCTTCTGAGGTCATTTCTGCATAGCCTAATTCCAGAAACTGTTATGGAGTTGGACAGACATGCAATTGTGCACATCAAGTTAAGGATTTCTAATCAAGACTTACTGTGATATTGCTTTTCAAACAATCAAGAGTAACACATACATTTCTGTCCACGCTCAAGATTTTAACAGCACAGTGAAATGTATGATTTTATGATAAACTCAAAAAAAATCTTACTCTGTAATTGTGAAGAAGTCCATGAGTTCAGATTTCGTAGCCTTGTTCCAATAAGTAAACAACGCATCTAGGAAAACGAAAAATATGAAAAACAAGACAAAGGCAGTAAGCACAAAAAAGCATTAAGTGGAGAGCTAGAAAGCTGTTCTTGGTTTTCAGATAATTAGGATCTCAATAAAAATGGCTTGTGAGGTTACAAAAGATATTAAGTCATGCGCATAAATCCAATCCATCATTACATATTTTTTAAAAATAGGTGGAATTACCTACCTTCTGACATACTTCTCAAGATATGAAGGAAACACATAAGCAGACTCTTGATCTCTGCTTGGTCAAGTTTGTCATATCGAACTACAGAACTTCCCAAAGTGCTGCTCTGTTGGTTCTGAAAAGAAAATAAACAGTTTGGCTGAAAGTTTCCTAAACTGATAATAAACTAAAATGTTTTAAATTGCCTTATTAATTCCTGAAACAGAAAAAGGATCTCAGAACGGAGACAAAAATGTTTTATGTAGAGATAGGCCTCTAAAACACACACAGTACACATAAGTATAGAAATCAAACCTCTTTACTTTTGTTTATTTTCATTTCCTTCTTTGCACAAATTTTCTCCCAAGGAGGACGAATAAGAGAAGTTACCTAACAGTGACTGCAAACTGAGGCTTGCCCTCTTTGCTTAGTGTAAATACTTTAAAAATTACACGCTGTTAGGCAACACATACATCCTCCTTTGCTTTTGAAGATTTTACGTTGAACTGCAGGCAGAACTGACTCCACACAATTCTACTGGAAAGCGAAGAATCCCAAGGGAAACACACAGGTATGGAAATAATGTGCATTCTGCATCTACTGATAAATAATCTGCCTTTGCCTTAAAAAACAAACAAACAAACAAAAAAACCCTTTCCTCCCTTTGTAAAGACCCTACACTTGTGAGAAGCCAATCTACAATACTCATTACTGAAGGAAATCCCAAAATCTGTCCAAAAAGAAAAAACAAACTAACAAAAAAAAAAAAAAAAAAAACCAACATGACAGCTTGACAACTTTCAAAATTTACTGCATAAAGGGCTACAAAAAGAAAAAAAGTAGAACTGAGAATATAGAAAGAGAGCTTTAGGCAATGACCTATTTGTAAAACAATCATTTTTACACAATCAAGTGTTATAAAATCCTCAGTGTGAAGCTGAATGTTCATTTAAAGGATATATTCCACCTTCTTCATTGCCAATTCCTCCCTTCCAATGTGAGGCTACTTATCCCAATGAAAGATGAACCAGCCATTTAAATTATTTTCTGGAGAGTTAATGTTCTGATATAATTGATCTGTGCAACAGTTTCTACATAGAAGCTTGATAACGTCGGACTCATTAACTTTTTAAGGCCACATACCAGCGTAAGAGGTAATCCTTTATATCAACATTAGAAAAACAAAAACAAAAATGAAAATAAAAATAAAAACAGACTTGTGGGAGAGCACTTGGTTTCTCAAACTGAGTTCCAATACCTCAAGGGCAGAATAGTCCTTCCAGGAACACTCCTCACTGAAAGCAAGAGAAATGCTAATCCATGACACTTTGCACAGGCATCAATTGACTACTGAATGTTGACTACTGATGTTCCATGTTCCTAAAACAATCGATGCAGTCTCTCACATACTAGCCATTGTATGCAGTGAAACCACATGACGTTATAGTAATACTAGAAATAAATTACTTCAGTTTAGAAGGAAGTAGACACCTGCATAAACCTGAACACTCCTGATTCTAAAGGTCCCACAAATTGTTCACTTCAAATAAATACAGAATCTCTAGTGAATAAGGAAGTACTACTGTATAGTTATATGCAAACCGAAATGGAGCAGGCAATTAATGAGTGACAGAACAGAAACCGGTTTTTGAGTTTTCTATAATTTTGATACTGTTTAGAGATAGAACTCCCTCTAAAAGTTGAAAATGTACACAGTTAAAACAAGTTTTAACTCAGTAGCATACAAAGAAAGGCCATATTAAAATAGAAATAGTTTCTAGCGAATTCTTTTTCCACAAGGCTAGTTCTACAGGTTATTCTGAATGAAAATTAAGATGAAACCAAGCAATGAGCAAAAATTTGAAAATACATGCAATGAACAGCTGATCTAACAGAAACTTTGGAAAGCAATGACTAAGAAGCCAGAATTAAGTATTTTTCACACAAGAAATTAACAGCATGCAAAACATGAACTCTCTATTACCTAAATTGGCAGATCAGAGTAGAATTTTCAAAGGATTTTGACTCCTTTGAAAACCCTTTTAGAGAAAACACTGCACGTTAGTAATTAACAATATAAAAACTAAGTAATGAATGACAGTATTGCCATTTTAGCAACAGCAGGTGTCCAAGGCATTTCTGTCAAAGAATGTGAAAGAAAACATATTTATATTAAGAAATATATGACTCAGATTCTGCTAATAGGTAAACTAATGGATAGTTCTGACTTAACTAAATTACATAAATGAACTATTACAGGTTTGGTACGTGGTTGCTTCGCATATATTTGCCTTGAGATTCAACTGTTGCAAAAGAAGTGGCAAAACTATTGATCACACACACTTCACTCAGAAGCTTAACTATACCAAGCACAAAAACCAAATACTTCTTGTAACTGAAGGGAGAAAGCAGCATGCATAATTTTCTCTGGCAAAACTGGAATTGTCAGAAGCGAAAAATCCATAGTAACACGGTTTTTCTTTGCAGGGTGAGAATTTTCTTCTTCTCCTCCATTAGGACGCATAGCATGAGCAGAGTGCCTTCTGAGAAGCTTCTCTCTCTGCCACACGAAGGCATGTCAGGGTCAAGGGAAAAAGTTATCGTGTTGTGACATGCACAACAAGATCTAAGAAAATGAAACGTGATCAGCATAAATACAAGCTCTATAAAGACACAACTGAATAACTCACAGCTACCAGAACCAAAACTCCTACTTTGTAACAGGTTCCAAGTGAAATGCTTTAGAAAAGTCAAACTAATATAAGTCACTTAAGAGAATTGATAGTAATTGATTTTAAAAATGCTTGTATTACATATATTGTGTGTTGAACAGATAGAGTGATGACCTCCACAAAATCTCGCATAACCAGAGTTTAGTTCTCACAGGCAACATTTAATGCTCTTAACCTCATACCCTTATCTAAAGGGAAAAAAACAAGTGCTTGCTCATGTTTCTAAATTGAAAATCAGACTGCATTTTCTGCAGAACAGCTTAATAAAAACACTGTTAGAAGAGCTCATACGACATGTGTTTCTCAAAAGAAGATAAAACAAAAACTTCTGAAAACGCTGCTCTGAAGTTATTCTTGAAAGCTCAGTCCCAGCAGAGATAACAAAAGTTAACTTGAAATTTCAGGAGTACACTTCAGCGGGTATTTTTTTTGTTGTTGTTTCTGAGGGGTTTTTTTGTTTGCTTGTTTACCTTGTCAAGAGAATTGCTTTTGTCACTGTGTCTTTCAGGAAGACTGTTTCCTGAGTCTGTACTTATAAGAGAGCCTCTTGAGTCAGCATTCCTCACACAATTAATATTCGGAGTTGAAGTAGTATATGGAGAAGCTAAACAAAAGAAAATGTAAAAATCTCAAACAATGCATATACTGTAAAAAGTCACTCTACAGACCAACCTCTAAGCCCCTATATATATATATGTATGTATATGTATGTATGTATTTCTTAAGAATCATAGAATCACCAAGGTTGGAAAAGACCTAAAAGATCATCCAGTCCAACCGTTCACCTATTCCCAATAGCTCCCAAAAAACAGGAATTTGTCTTCTTAAAAAATAGGGCAATTACTACTAGTAACAAAAGAAAACTTCTTCCTTTTTTAGGTTTTTGTTTTGTTTTGTTTTGTTTTTTTTAAGTGCTTACCAATGCCAGAGATAACACCAAACAGATCTTTAGGAAGGTTATTATCCAATGTGTTTACTGCTTTTTGTGGTGTTACCAGCTGATTTGCAGTCGGCAAATTTAGCCCATCATCCTTTCCACTCTGCTTGGGAAAAAAAAAAAAGGAATAAAGGAAGATATGATTATTGTTTTCCAACATTATGGGTATAGTTAGTAATACATACTTTATTTTCTAATGCAGCGTTTACTATATAGAATGACAGAATCATTACAGCTAGAAAAGACCTCTAAGATCACCTAGTCCAACTGTCAATGCATCATCACCATTCCCACTAAACCATGTTACCTGTGTTCCACATCTCCACGTGTTGTGAACATCTCCAGGGATGGTGACTTCACCACTTCCCTTGGGCAGCCTGTTCCAATGCCTCACCACTCTTTCAGAGTAGAAATGCCTTCTAATATTCAAACTGAACCTCCTCAGGCACAACTTGAGGCCATTACCTCACAGCCTATCAGTGTGATCTGGGAGAAGAGGCCAACCCCCCACCTCGCCACAACCTCCTTTCATTTCACTGCAGAGAGCAATAAGGTCTACCCTGAGCCTTCTCTTCTCCAGACTGAACACCCCCAGTTTCCTCAGCTGCTCCTCGTAAGACTTGTGCTTCAGACCCTCACCAGCTTTGCTGTCCTTCTCTGGACACACTCCAGTGCTGCACTGTCCTTCTTGCAATGAGGGGCCCAAAACTGAGCACAGTTCTCTAAGTGCAGCCTCACCAGTGCCAAGAACAGGGAAATGACCACCTTCCTGCTGCTGCTGACTGCTCTATTTCTGATACAAGCCAGGAAAACATTGGCCTTCTTGGCCACTTGGGTACACTGCTGGTTCTCGTTTAGCTGTCAACTAACACCTCCAGATCCTTTTCCTCTGCACATCTTTCCTGCCACTCTACGCCAATCCTGTAGCATTGCCTGTAGTCACTGTGACCAAAGTAGAGGACCCATCACTTGTTCTAGTTGAACCTCATATAAATGGACTCAGACCATTACTCCAGCCTGTCCAGATCCTTCTGTAGGGCCTTCCTGCCCTAACGCTGATCAACACTTTCTCCCAACTCAATACTTTCGCTGATACCAAGGTCAGGCAGACAGGATGCCACATGGATGCCACATTCACTAGCCTCCAGTTGTCTGGAACCTCTCCGGTTAATGAGGACTGTTGATAAATGATCCAAAGGGGCTTGGCCAGCTCTCAGTACCCTCAGGGGGATCCTATTCAGCCCACACACTTGATGGAATAGCAGGCTGCTGTTTCCTCTCCAACTATGGAGGGTTTATTCTGCTCTCTATCCCTGTCTTCCAGTTCAGGGGCTTGTGTACCCTGTGGATAACTGTTCTGACTACTAAAGACAGAAGCAAAGAAGGCTTTAAGAACCTCAGCCTTTTCCTCATCCTTGGTGGTAATGTCCCTAGTTGCATTCAATAAAGAATGGACATCTTCCTTGCCCCTTCTTTTGTTGTTCATTAATTTGTAAAAGCACTTTTTTTTTTTTTTATTTTTAATCTTTCACAATGGCAGATTAAGCCCCTGCTGAGCTTTCGCATTTCTTATGTTCTCTCTGCATATCCTAGTAACATCCATGTACTGTTCTAGAGTTGTCTGCCACTTCATCCAATGATAGTAAACTCTCTTTTTCCTGGAGTCTTAGCAAAAACTGTTCAGCAGGCTGGTCTTCTACACTGGCTTGCTTTAACACCACATGGGGACGGCCTTCCACCGTGTGTTCTTGAGGAATGTCGAGCTTTTGTGGCACCCTTTCCCCTTCAGGACTAACTCCCAAGGGATTCTCCCAGCCCATTCTGAAGCTCAAAGTCTGCCCTCTGGAAATCCAAGGCAGCAGTTTTGCTGACTTCCCTCCTAACTTCACCAGTAACAGAGAAATGAATTATTTCTTGGCCACTATGTCCAAGTCAGCTTCCAAGTCAGTCATGACCACCATGACTCTCACCATTCCTTCTCTGCTTGTAAATAGTAGGCCTAATGGGGTCCTTTCCCTACTAGGCTGTGTCAGGAAGTTATCTTTTGCCCACTCCAGGAACTTCCTGGAATATATTTCTTTCTTTCTTTCTTAATTTCTATTATCTATGCTCAAAAAGCATGGAATGATAGGTTCAGATACTTCCACAAGTCTGAGATAGCCTTTAACTTAAAAGATCTCAGCAAATACTGGAAAAAATGAGTATTCCATACAATTGAGTATTCCACTGTAATACAGACAATTTCAAAAGACCTAGATTTTTATTTTAAATACCCAATTTTTTGTGTTGTTGGAAAGGCACTGTAAGTTTCTTTCTCTTTCTTAACTGGCAAATGGTACTCAGCAAAATACGGAAAAAATAAAAATAAACTCTTTAATTATTAAATCTCAGATTCAATAATTGTGTACAACAATAGCATTTCAATATACTCCTGTTTAGTTTTGGGTTTTTTTCTTTGGTTGGCTTTTTTTTTTCCGTTTGTTTTTGACACTTCAACAACACTACTCCTTCAACTTTTGTTAGAGCAGACAAAAAGATGCACGAGGTCTATAGTTGTTAATAGAATGATAGAAACATACACGAGAGATACAGAAATAGTAAGATGCTATATAATATTAAAATCAAATGACACTAGAAACATACTGTGTTAGTCTGAGGCTTGACATTCTACAAAAATCTTCACAGGTTCAACTGAAGAGCAAGTTATGATGCATTTATTGAATGTAGCCAACTATGATGTCAGGCATAACTTAGCTGGACCAGAGGAAGGGCAATCAAAATCATAAAATGTAACTAAAAATTTTAATGTAGTATAAAGGACAGAAAACAAACTCCAAGAATTCTGAAATTTATGGAACTTTTTCCTGAAAGTATGTATTATTTTATATACATGTTAGCAAGAAATTATGATGAAAATAATCAGAATATCAAATAGAAATGGTCACTCACATTACTGGAAGGATTAACAGGAAATGGAGACACATCTTTAACATTGATTCGTTGGACATTTTCTATAAGCAATCCAAAGAGTGGCAAGTACATAGTGGCTATTCGTGCTTGATGGACCTAAAAACAGTTTGAAAAGAACGTTTAATAAATATTTGTTAAGCCAGAGTTCACACTTATAACTTCCTGAGTGGAAAAGTAATGGTCATCTCTGTATTCACTATAGTTTTATCAACACATTTTATTTATTGTTTCAATATAACACAGAGAAAACCTACAGCAATATGATTTCAGCTAAGACTAACCAAGTAATCTTACGACAGCTTTATAAACTCATGACAGCATTTTTCTTATGCTCACTTTACCAGTAGTAATGATGATGTATAGACAGTTGTCAAGTATTAAGAGTAGCACTTAATGAAATTAAGAGCTTTAAAAATAGTCGTTATATGTCTAAATGTAATGGTTACCAAAATATATCAAAAACAGCTATCAAAATGTAATAAATAAATGTAATTATTCTAAAAAGATGCCTTGTGGTCCTCTTTGGTAAAAGTAATGGGGCCTGCAAATTGTTTTTCCTACAAACACCACACATTTTCATCACAGATGCAGTCTGAACTCAAACAACATGGCTGCAAATTAGTAAGTTTTGTGAAAGAAGAAAAAAAATTCTCTGAAAGTGTGCACACAGTATTTATCATTTTGTACCACTAACAGAGAAATATACTTACCCTGGAAGCATATCTATCATCAAAAGAATGCTTTATCATCAAATTCTTGAGCACACTAATAGCAATCTGACGCACTTCTCTGAACTCTTGCAATGCATTTCCCACCTCCCTTAGAAGCAGCCCCACTAAGAAGTGATTCTTACAGAACTCATCTGTTAATGAATAATCCAGCTGGAGGTCTGAAAATAAAGCAGAAATTCCATGTAAGGAATGGTATAATTTAAATAATATATCAATTAACCTAAGGCTGAACACAAAAGTTATTGACAAATTCCTGTTCAGACATTTGTATATATCATAAATATTCACATATACCCAGTTAACCACGTAATTATGCATTAAACAACTGCAATTTATATTCAACCAGTAGAAAATAGAGAAGTATAAGCATATGGAAATAAATAAATAAATATATATATACATATATACGTATATTCAAATTATGTATTCTTAAAGTACTGTCCAATATGCATGATCTTCCTTCTAAGCTTATCATGACCAGTGCCTTATAGCTACATATTAAACTTAGATCTACATTCGTTCACTGAAAAGGCACCCAGGGCATAAAGGCTATGAATATCCTATTCTTCAGGAATTTCTTTGTGGGGTAGAAGAATTTAGATTTTATTCTGCAGTTCAGTCCCAAGTTAGTAAGCTTCTAAGGCTACAAGCCAAACATGGATTAACTAGTTTGAGATTTCTGTATTGCAGTTTTGACTTCCTTCTTCATTATCTATCTTCCAAAAACACTGATTATGAATATAGGTGATAAAGCCTGCTAACATCTGTGATCTTAGTTAATTCATGTTTTCTAAGAAAATAATCCCCCAGATTTGCTGCGGATACTAAAAGCTGTAAGAGAGAACACGTGCCTCGTACATTTTAACTGAAGCAATTTCTTCTCACTTTACATAGAAGAACATGAAAATATTTAAATAAATTAGCTTAGAAATATGTAAATTATAAGTGCAATAATATAGTAGGTATTTTTTTCCAACTTCAACCAGAAGTACTACTTTTCCAAAAATATTTACATATTTAGTGTCGATTGCAATAGAATTGGGATTAATGAACATTTTATTGAAGAACTTTTTCACTCAAATCATTACAATGCAATTTTATACCACAAAGTATTTAATATCTGTTAGTAACTATAAATGCACACTAAGTCACATATAGAGATAAGTATATATTATATAGACATATAGACACATACAGAAAACCAACAAAGCAGATCTGACAGAGTAAAGTCGAACTGCTACACTTTAGAAGTATTTTATGAAATTAAATAATCCATCTATTATACGCAGTAAATGGAGAACATAAAAGAAACTCTCCCAGTATAGGAATCATGAAATCAGAAAGCACAGGCTTTCTACAGTCCTTCTTAAAATGCACACAAGAACCATTCACATCACCCGAGAGCTCTTTTGCTTGGGATACCAAAACAGGGCCAGAAAGATTTCAAATAAAGGTCTTTTATTCTGGCCAAAATCCTAGATCACCAGGGAACAGGATTTTACATAATCTTTTACTGTGTATTCAGAACTACTATTTTCTCTAGTCTTGCAGCTCCATTAGGAATAAAAGGAAAAAGTCAAAGACAAACACAAGCTCTGTGCTGCTGTCTAGCTCTTACTCCCAAATCTTGTTCTATTACTTTGATAAAAATTTAATTACTACTCAAAACTTAACATCAGAACGGGAAAGAGAGACAAGAGTTAAAAACATACTTTATCATATCTTTTAATGAGTAGGTGCTTTGTATAGATTATTCTACCTAAACTATTCTCTCAGTTTAAAGGAAGAGATTAAAACTTTAGGCTTCCATTTAAAACAGTGACATCTAAAAAACACAACATACATGCCTTTAAAAGAATTTACCTTGGTATCTCTGAACTCTGCCTTTTCCAAATGGCATTGGTAGATTCAAAGGTATGTAGTGCTCATGATTACAAACTACACGGAGAAATTCAAATTTGAATTCAAAAAGTGTCTGCAAAAATAAAGTATAAATTAAACAACTGATGCAGTAATTTGATTAAGATTATAAAATTAGCTTTCTTACACGAGAGTGATTTCTCGCAATCTTCCAGTGCAAGGAATTAGAGACCTGCAAATGTTCTGTAGCTCATCAAAATGTACTTTCAGAACAATTTATACTTGACAGTTGGGTATGTTCTAATTACATCCTACTATGTCCAAATTTACTTGGACATATAGCATATTATAACATATTACACACTGATTTAAGAGAAGTTTGATTTTGCAGAAGAAATCCTTTGTACCACTGATACATGTTCTTCCCACTACAGGAAACTGATAGAAACTTATCAGAAATCACAGATCACATCAAATGCTTCCAACTTCAGCCTTTTGCGTTCATGCTAAAAATTCCTGCTTAGTGTTGCCCATTCTCCTCTCCCTTTTTCTAGAGGGCAGTACATATTCTAGAGTAGTATACATGCTCTACGGTGGTCAAGTTGTAGCTGGAAATGGGAATCAAAATTCGAAAAAATGATTCCATGGAAAAAGAAAATCATATAGGCATAGCGTAGAAATTTCTAAGAAACATGCTTAAATGTAGCTAGACATAAATCTAAAGCCTTAATGTAGGACTCTACCCATATGCAACAAGCAACTCTTAAAACTATTTTGTTTAAAAGCAGAATACCTTTGGATCTCCTGGTGCAAAGCAGCTGATGTAATTATTGATTTGCTTGAAAACAAAACCTCTATCCATAAAAGTAAAACACCTCTGGGGGAAAATAAAGCAAACAAAAAAAAAAAAGCAAACAAGATAGAAATGATTAAATGTTGCTTCAGTATCCACTTACTATATTTCTGTATTTTACTAGTTAATTTTCTGAACACACTATTGATATTTCAGTCAGTTTGCATGTAAGAAAACAAAACAAACTAAGTACATACATACACAGACACATACCAAATTTTTCTTAGAATCCAGAATGTAAACAAATTAAAAATAAAAGAGCTGTTAGAAGATAAGAAATCTATCTTGGCATAAACAAAAATGACATGGCACTAGCAGCTGTATCTATCATTTTATTTCCCATCCTTTTTTCTTCCTCATAGTTTTTATTGGTTGAAAAAAGAAAGACACTGTAAACCAGTCCGTATAAAATATGTGTAAATAAAACATAACCCAGTGCATGAAGATTTTGTTGGATTAGAGAGTAACAAGGTGATATCTGAATGGGGAAAACAAAACAAGAAATAAAATTTTGATAAAATACAAACTCATTAAAATCAAACTTCTGAACAGATGGCTGTTTCAATATAGAAGGCAAATCATACTTCAGTGCATTTTAGCCTGACTGTGGAATTAAACTTCAAAAGCATTATGCACACTCAGTTCTATGAAAGTTGACTTTAAAATTCTTTAAACTCCATGGTGAAACAGTAGTATAGAAAAAGTAAACACAAAACCCAAGACACTCATGCACCTACTTTTATGAAGGCAGCAAGGCTATGGTTTGCATTTTTTGAAGCCTCTGGATTGTCTCTGTACTTCTGAGTAATGTGTGGCATTAACATATTGACAACGGTTTCAACTGCATGATGGAAGGAAGCTGAAAACCTCTGGTTTCGCAACAACTAGTAAAAAAAAATTCAGACATGCACTTAATATGGCTTATAATGATAAAATACATCAGAAAACTTATTTAAGGTAAGATAAAAAAAATACCTGACAAGGAAGGAAGAATGAAAGTTTGAAATTTTTTTTTTGTCATTATAATTTAAAAGAACATTTTCATTAAATTCAAGATCTTCCTGAGCCATTTTGAACGGAGGGGGGAAAAAAGTTCACTTGGTTGAATGAAAATATTGTGTTATTAAAAATTCAAACAAGCAAATCTTTTCTGTTTGATGGAAAAACCATATGCATACAAGTTTGTAAGCGTTAAGTATTAGTATTGCTCTATACTAAAATACTTCTGATAAAAGAAGCTAAGAATAAATGGGAATCTCAGAGTTTTGCCTGTTTTCCTTTCCAAAGCAGTACCAGCTTACTCATGCATAGAAGTTGCATTTTAATACTCCCTTTTCTGTCATGAAAAAGATTTTGCTGTTCTGCAACTATATTTTTTGTAACTCCTGCAGACTTCAGCCACTACGAAAATTTTCATTCGTGATTTTTTTCTTTCTCTTTCTTATCAGTCACTTCAAATCTCAGCTCTCCAAGCTTCAGCATCTTACTCCCTACGTTTCTAAGTTTCCGCTCAGAATTGTTTTCCCTTGCTTTTAAGTTTTTTAGCTTCAATTGGCTTACCAGATTTCTTCTACGTTCATGATCTACTTGTTTCTGGTGACTGTGCACATTATATTTATCAATGATTTTATCAACTGGTATTGCTCATTGAGTTCTCTTCAGCATTTTGCCTCTGTAGACCCTCTTTATTTCACCACATCTTATAGTCTTCACTCAACTGCATTTTGTCTAAAGGCTCTTAATGACTGGTGGGGTGGGGCTGAAGGAGAAGCTGGCTTAGACAAAAACTGTTTTAACTGTACACTCATTCTGCCTTTTCTTTATGAAAACTGTCAAATAAACATATCCAAGTGCTTTGAATACTTTGTTACTTGTATACTTTTCTGAACTAAACTGAAAGCGACACTCCTAGGCAGAACAAGACATGATTAAAGAACAAGAACTACATGAATCAACAATTATACAATTTGCTCTTTGTGTCTGAACTGTGCTCCAAAGTCTCTGGTTCTATCTTTTTGAAAAATTAGGTTGCTAAATGTTAAGGCTGAAAAGATCCCTGTATAAATATCAACAGCATTCATGAATGATATAACATTTACAAATTAAATATTTCCAGTGGTAGGTATGCTAGTCAATCGATATTTTTGTAAGTCAGCTTTTACTGGACAGTATTTCTTTCTAAATATCATAAAAATCTTGCTATAGAAATAATTTTGCTACACCTGTAAGTGCAGCATTTTATCCAATCTCCTAAGCAGGAAATACCAGAATAGGTTCTGTTTGTTAGTTTAGCCAATAGGACAAAAAAAAAAAGCTAGCACAGTAATGTTTGGTATTTTGAGGAGCTCTAAAACAAGAAGTGATGTCTGGAAATGAGAATACTTGCAAACAAGAGGTGAGCTCTGTTCTTTTTCTTTCACATCACAGAGAAGATGACAGTGAGGTTAGTTCTTAAAAGATGTGAAATTTTTTTAACATCTAATGTGGAGAAAACGACAAAAATCCACGATGAAGTTCACTCCAGCAGGTGTTTTTTTTTTTTTTAGCAATGAACCTTATTTCATAGTACTGCAGGTGAGGAATGAGAAAGAACAGTGGATGCCCCATCCCTGGAGGCATTCAAGGCCAGGCTGGATGTGGCTCTGGGCAGCCTGGTCTGGCGGTTGGTGACCCTGCACATAGCAGAAAAGTTGAAACTAGATGATCATTATGGTCTTTTTCAACCCAGGCCATTTTATGATTCTATGATTGATTCTATGATTCTATGAACAGCAGTTCAGAGCAGTATACAGGAGCGCACTAGAATCTAAAAAGTGCATGTTAAGAGAATTTGTTCCTATTGAAGAGTTGAACTTGAATTTGAGTTGGGGGCAATCCCAGATATGTCTGCAGACTTGGAGAAGTCATTGAGAGCAGCCCTGTGGAGAACAACTTGGGAGCAGTGGCGTACTTGCAGCCTGGAAGGCCAACAGTACCCTGGGTTGCATCAAAAGAAGGGTGGCCAGCAGGGCCAAAGGGAGGTGGTTGTACCTCTTTACTCTGCCCTTGTGAGCTCCACTGTTATCTGGGCCTGAGAACCACAACACAAGAAAAATGTGGAGCTGCTGGAGCAGGTCCAGAAAAGGTCCACAAAGATGATCATAGGGCTGGAGCATCTCTCCTACGAAAAAAGTCTTATGAAGTTGAGCTTGTTTAGCTTGGAGAAGAGAAGGTTCCAAAGAGATCTCATTGCCACCTTCCAGTATTTAAAGAGAGCTTATAAACGGGAGGGAGATCAACTTCTTACATAAGCAGGTAGAGATAGGACAACTGAAATGGTTTTAAACAAATGGAGAGAAATAGATTAAATATTTCACTATGAGGGTGGTGAGGCACAGGAACCAATCCAATTGCCTAGTGTGCAGCAACCCTGCCCATGGCCAGGGAGCTGGAACTTCATGATTTCTTAAGCCTTCCAAGCCATTCTGTGATTCTGTGATACAGAATAGAAACAATCTGAATCTAAATGAAGTTCAATAGTAAACTGGTACAGCAAGGATTGTAAACAAATATAAAATGGAAAAATATTTTCCAGTATCAAGTTTAGTTAGTTTGTTTTAAATTAAGTATGATTACTATACACTTCTACAGCAACATCTAAAAGTCCTAATTAAAAAATACAGCAACATTTTGGTAGTTTCAGTGCTATATATGAAAATCTCTACAGCAGTCTCTATAGCACCATCTTAGATTTACATCTATAGAACTTACTAATATCTATGAAATCACTGTGCTTCTTTATAGAATGAAGACTCTTAAAAAGTGAAAAGTGCCATCAGTATTTGGATCGCATTTTTGTGGTCTACCTAATTCTTTCTGGCAATGTGGAATCATAAATAAAATGAATCAGCAGTCAGTACTTTGAAAATTCATGTTTTCTCATGAGCAATATTTGCTCAGTCTGCCTTATTTATGATCACGCTGTACCAAGTAATCAAATCTATGTATCTATGGCATCTGTTGCTGACATACTGTTCCTTTACCAATTTGTTTTCCCCAAAATGAAAATCTTGTTAAATTGAATTTGTTCCTTAGATACATGTGCTGGTGCTCTCCAAATATAATTTGTTTGTAGGATCACATGGGTCAGTAAAGGTTCATCAGCTCTGAGCAGATGAGTCACTTGTGGAAGAAATAAATAACAATAAAACTTTTAGTAATGTGAACTCTCATCAATGGTAGCCATGGCAGCTCACCATGTAAGAGATGCAGATTAATGGAGAGAATGCTAAAACCACGGACATTGGTCCAGTCATTCTGAGAAGTGAGTTGCATTTCTTTTCTATTTGTTTACACAGATTCCTCCTTTAAAAAAGATTATATTCTACCATACTTATTTTATCTACCATCTGATTTCAATTTAAAAATAGAATCATTCTTGAAAGAAATTTGTAATTAAATTAAGGGAATGGGTTTTCATGAGAACAAGTTAGTGGTTTCTCTGTAGCTTTTTTCAAACCAGTGTGCTGCTGCCAAACTTGTGAAGATTTGTGTAGGTCTGTTGGTATCAGGAAAAATTATATAAATTCTGTTTAGTACACAATGTCATTGTTTTTCCAGAATATTATGTACCAAACCCAGCTTATGTCCTCTAGATAAACAAGCTTCACACGTCATGTTTCAAAAAGCTTTCCCAGCTACACCACATTATGGTAATTAGAAAAATCACATCTGCTCCAAGTTGAATATAAAAAGTACTGACAGGACTGCCAGGTAAGTAACCCCTGAAAAACCTTGCATTTTTCATTTCATTTTTTATGCAAGTGGGAAGACTAGAAGGATAATGTTCACCTTCGTATGGTGAAAATTTGTTTGGCTAAAGCTGTTAGAGTTGAAGCTGGCCAACAGTGTGGGAGACCATAAAAAAAAGATTTTTTTTTTTTTTTTCCTAAAAAAGTGAACAGAAGGAGGACCAGAGAGAACACTGGTCTGTTACTTGATGAGAATGGTCACTTTTTAAGCAGGGACACAGAGCTAACTGATGTCATTGTGAGACCTCTCAACTATTTTCCAGCAGTCTTGCAAATCTGGAGAGGTCCCAGTTGACTGGAAGCTGGCAAATGCTGTTCCAATTTTCAAGAAAGGGAAGATGATCCTAGTAATTATAGGCCTGTCAGTCTCACTTCAGTGTCTGGTAAAATTATGGAGAAAAATACTCAGGGAGTTCTTGAAAAACACCTGAAGAACAGTGCAGTCACTGGTCACAGCCAACATGAGTTCGTGAGAGGCAAGTCCTGTTTAACAAGTTAAAGTTCATTTTATGACAAAGTCATCCATTTAGTTGATTAAGGGAAGCCAGTTGATGTTACCTTTTGGGTTTCAGATATTGTTTCTCACAGTATCCTTCTGGAAAAACTGTCCAGCATATAGATAGACAAAAACATATTAAGATGAATGAGCAATTGGCTGATGGGCCCAGTTAAGAGTAAATGAGTTTGCTTCAGGCTGGTGGCCAGACACTAGTAGGGTTCCCCAGAGCTCCATTTTAGGGCCAGTTCTCTTTAACATTTTCATAAATTACTTGGATGTGGGCATTTCCCCTATATTCAGCACTCGTGAGGCCGCACCTCGAGTACTGTGTCCAGTTTTGGGCCCCTCACTGCAAGAAAGATATTGAGGCCCTGGAACATGTTCAAAGAAGGGCAACAAAGCTGGTGAGGGGTCTGGAACACAGGCCATATGAGGAGAGGCTGAAGGAGCTGGGAATGTTCAGCCTGGAGAAGAGGAGGCTCAGGGGAGACGTCATTGCTCTCTATAACTTCCTGAAGGGAGGTTGTAGTGAGCTGGGGGTCGGCCTCTTCTCTCGTGTCATTGGTGATAGGACCAGGGGGAATGGTTTCAAGCTACGGCAGGGGAGATTCAGGCTGGACATGAGGAAGTATTACTTTTCAGAAAGGGTGGTCAGGCACTGGAATGGACTGCCCAGGGAGGTGGTGGAATCACCGACCCTGGGGGTGTTCAAGGAAAGACTGGATGTTGCGTTGAGGGACATGGTTTAGTAGGAGCTATTGGGAATAGGTGAATGGTTGGACTGGGTGATCTTTTAGGTCTTTTCCAACCTTAGTGATTCTATGATTCTATGATTCTGAGCAAGTTTGATGACGATAATAAATTGGGAGGAGCTGCCGACTCTGTTGAGAATGGAGATGCCTTCCAGAGAGATCTAGACAAATTAAAGAGCTGGGCAATCACAAACCACATGAGGTTTAATAAGAGCAAGTGCTGGATTCTGCACCTGGGAAGGAACAGCCCTAGCTATACACAGAGATATGGTGGATGCAACACTGGAGAGAGTGCTGCTGAAAGGGATCTGGGAGTCATTATTGACAGCAAGTGTGCCTAGACAGCCAGGAAGGACAAGTGTATGCTGGAGTGCATCAAGCATGGATTGCTAGCAGGTAGAGCAAAGTGACTGTCCCAAGTGCTGGAGTTCATGAAGCATTTGGACATTGCTCTCAGACATTTGGTCTAATTTTTGTGTGGTCCTGTGCAGAGCTGGGAGTTGGACTCTGTGACTCCATGAGTCCCTTCCAACTCGGAATATTCTATGATTCTATGATTTTATTTCCAATATCATCTTTTAAATTATACAATTCTAATTCAATACCAGACATCTCTGGAAATTTTCAACATTAAATAAAACGAATGTTTTCTGCTTTATCAATTGTTCATTTCCATTTAATTTATTAATTAAATAATATAATTAAGTAATTATAAACTCAAAATATACTGCCATGAAATAAGAAATACCTAATTCAAAGAATGAACTGAGGTAAAAACTCTTTGCTGAAGGAATATCAAATCAGTAAAAGAAATCTAAATTTGTAGATTCTGCTGTCTCTGAACAGATATCACTGAAGCAGAAAAAAAGAATATCTGAATAATTTGCTGACTTTGTTTAAATTAACAGCATTTTTGTTGACTAGTAGTTGACAAGTTTTGTCTTTTTGCTAGAAATTGTTAGGAATTTCCTAACAACTGTTCAGTTAACACATGAGCAAGAAGTCTGATATCTTAAATCCAGAAGGATTCACTACACTACGTGCATAGAAGCCCTCTTGTGCATATATTTGTATTTTAAAAAAATCCTAAACAAGATACTTGTCATAGTTCCCTAGAGAGTTTATTTGAAGCCAGTGATAAAGGCTTACTGTGTCAATATGTAGCACTAGCACCACCTAAATGCCTTGTTCCACTACCCAGCTAAATACCTATTTCTAGATCAAGCAGCCTTAAAATACAAGGTTTATGGTCTTAAACTGCATTTTCCAAGTCATTTAATACCACAGCTACAATGCAGCTCACAAAGAGCACCACATATTTTTGGGTAGTTGCATGGGAACTTGAACTGGTGATTGAGCACCTGGTAAAGAGGTGTGGCTAAGCTCAGGGAGCACAGGCAAATTATTTGCATCTGTGCTCTTCAGATGGGTGTTGTGTAGTCAGAAAGCCCCTTCATCAGTTGGGTGAGTTCAACTGTTCTTTCTGTCATGACTATTGGCCTACCAGTGAAATACATGATTTGGTATCACCAAAAGCCTATCAGAAGCAATTTTACTTCTTTGGGAGCAGAACAGCACTGTTTGCATCAAAGTTAATAGTGTTGACTATCACCTCCAAAGTCACTGCACCACAAATATTAAATGATCTTACTAAAAGGTCTAGTGATTTATGAAGATCCTTCTAATAGGGAACAGATCAAAGGACTTCTGTCCTTTATAGTTTCCTACATAGCCCTATAAATTTTTCTCCGTTTTCTCCTCCTGCTTTGCTCTCTCTGTCTCTCTCCTTTTCTTACAGTAGAAACTATATTTTAAAAATCTTTTTCTTCTAATATGTAATAAAAACGTGATGAAAGAAAGAAGACACTGCATACATTGCTATTATAATAACTTCATTTTGCAGAAGTTGACATACCTTCACTTTAGAATTTTCTATCAAATGCTGAGCCATTGATTTTATCAGAACTTCAAAGAAAAACCATGAATACTGCAGAGAAAAGAAAATATTCTGTAAAATTGACACATGCATTGAACAGTTACTTCAAAAAAATTTGTTCCTAATTTTCAGTTACGATTAGATGAGATCACACAGTAAAAAGTATAGTTCAATATATACCTTAAGTAGCTTGTTGCTTGTAAGGAAGTCAGCAGATGGCTTCAGAATTGTTGTCATTGACTTTGTCAGTTCTTCATGTACTGTCTTATACTCAGAAGCAACATAGGGTTCAGCTTTATAAGCATACTTCGGGAGGAAAAACAGAACAGAATAGAAACTGTGACATAATGTGAAACAATTGAAGTTAAACAGGTACATCTATATATATACATATATACATATACATATATATATGTATATATATTTCTTTTAGAGTTTATTTACTTTTAACTGACTTTTGAAACTTTGCCTACCTTGACATAAGACCTTAAGTAGCTATCCAAGCCTTCTTCATGACACTGAGCAACAATATGGATAATGACCCTAAATAGAAGTCAGAAACAAAAACCTAGTAAAATATCATAGAAACACCTTGAATGCAATAGAAAAACATTATTCAGTTATAAACCTGTGATAAGCCAGTCATCATTTAAATTCTGTGTCGCACTTCAAATTCTTTACCTTGTCACATTGACTGCAACTTCCTCTTGGGTTGCTCTAGTAAGAACCCTAAACAACTGGTTGAGAACAGTTGGCAGGAAAGCTATCATCACATGGCCTTCCATAGCATGAAGACTCTGAAAGAAAGGAACAGTAGTATCATTACCTTGTAACAGGGACACTATAAATCACAAGTTCTGAAACTAGAAAACTGACCGCAAGTCTTCCAAAAACTGTGTTATTTAATGTTGTTGAAATGTAATTACAAAGAAGACAATTGAGAAGTTTCCAACATAAATGTTTGGTAAATATTTTCAATGTTCAAGTAACTTAAATTGAGTTTCATTAAAAACATTTTTAGAAATGTTATGTCAACTTTTCAGTTTACATGCATACTACTTACTGTTTTATTTAAATTATTAACTGCATAACACAGCAAGGTTAAACCTACACTCTAACATACTTTGCTGTTTCATCCACGAATGCAGACACTTAGCAAATAGAAATTCCACAAAAACATACAGATTGCTTACCTGTCACTGCATTACCTGCAGTGATAACTGTAATAGAAGTTATACTTGTTAGTCATTCTAATTTGTCTTGCTATGTAGTCCCAAACTACATAATTCTGGAAACTAGAGACTGGTAACTACTAACAATTCAACTTCTTCAAGATATGTTGTCCATTTTGCATATGCACAGACTTGAGAGCACAGACTCTTTGCAGTACCTACAGAAAAAGATTTCACTTGGAAATCCTCTGCTTTATATCACATGCAACATATGTCTGGACGATTGTCTACACTTTACAAGTCAGTATATGGCAATTCATCCTACACAGTTTTATGCGACAAAATTTTCTAGAGTTAAAAGTCTGTTGGGGTCAGAGGGGAAGCACATTTGCTGAACATGCATATGGACAACATATTTCAAACAATTTCATTTATTGTTAAGTTGCTGTTTGTCTTTGAATGTTTGCCTATATGCACATTCAGGACTTGAAGCAGTCTTCCTTCCTACAAGCACTTAGATTTCCATTGGAAACAACAGCTGTGCTGTGCATTATGTTTTCTGTAAGCCTTGAATATCAGTACAGGGTAAACATGTGAATAGAATTTCAGATCACACTTTTGTCCAGAATGCAGACCTTTTTGGGTAGGGTGCTGTTTTAAATAAAACTCTACCAGAAGTTGACTTGTAAGCTGATGATGCCTTTGATTATCCAGTTACACTGAGATGGCTAGTAGCTGTGCCCCTTTGATATCTCTGGCAGCTGTGCAGGGAACTTCAAGAAAATACATCAACTTCTGAGACATTATTAAGTGATGTTTGGACTCATAAAATATGAAGGAGAGCATATTAAAATCTTGAGTCAGGTGAGTTTCTGAAATTCTAATCAGAAATGTTAGATGAATTTATGTAAAATATTGTTAGGGAGGGGAAGAACAGATAGAACAAACAGGAGAACAGTTGTCATGTTCAACTCAGCCACTTTACCAGTGGCACAATATTACTGATGTAGTGGAGGAAATAAATATTGCTTGCTATTTAAGATCTCTGTGTGTAAAAGCAAAAAGTATCTGGCCCCCTGGGAGGCCTAGCTAAACAGAAATTTGGCCTGCAGGAACTGAGGATAGCAGTAGTTTGTATTTACCACAGAAGATAAAGGTAGCAGTGAATAAAAGCAAGTGGAACAAAGTCTATATGATGCATAATGTAGTGATGTGGGACACATTCAACCAGTGTAGTGAGAGCATCCATGTATTTGATGACAAGCAAGAGGTTTAAACAAACTCTGCTGTTGCAATATTCTGACCCAGGGATTTTGCCAAAACATGATCTAACCAAGACACTATACACCCTTGGTAGCACCTGCTGTCAGGTATACCTATAGTGTCCTGAAGTTTTAGGGAAGGGGAGATTGCTCAGAACCAGGATTTTGATGTAACCAAGATCACAAAGCAAGTACAGTTGAAGTGGTGTACCATATTCAATATGTTAAGTTCTTACATAAGTGTAACAGACAATCTAGTTTATGAACAGATGGCATTTAATTACATGAGCTCTCGTGTCCCAGAAAACCTGGAGTTACTTGTGATACCTGATGTGGATTGTAAGATGACTGAATTTGGGATTCCACACTAAAAATATGGCCTACTTGGTAAAGACAAAATTGCTGTGGGAAGCGTGTATTCTGTTGATCTAATCTTAAGAGAACTATAGACATGACACTTGTGTACTCCTAAACAAAACTTAAAAAAAAAAAAACCACAGTTACCAATTCCTCTCCATTCTCATGTTTGAATTAATTCAACAGCCATTGGTGTTCTGAAATTATCAGCCGTAATGCTAACCAATACCATCTCATTTCCTTATGGTTTCGTCTTATAATACACATTCATCTGGTCTAGGAAGCATCTTTTCTTCTGTCCATACTTACATATTCCATAAATGAGACCTAGATAATGTCTGAGGCTCATAGGTTTTACAAAAGTATAAATCAATAGCATAATCTGTTATCCAGTGCCATTTTATACCTTGAGATATTTTACAAGTTCGGTTCCTAGTGCACGAGCTCCAGATTCAGTTTTCTGGCAGTACTGAAAAAAATTATGCAAATGCTGGTCCTGAGAATGACAAAAAAGAAACACAAATTAAACAGTACTTAATACTGCTTCCCATAATTCTTAACAGAACACATTAGAGTGTGTATATATATGTAAATTCACATTGGTGTACATAATTTTGGAAGCTGTATCTAAGTGTGCTACTTCTGAAGACTAACTTTGTCTCCATATAACATTGGAGCACTACTCCTATGAAGAAAAGCTGAGATAACTGGGCTTGTTCAGCCCGGAGAAGAGAAGGTTCTAGGGGGAACCTGATGTGGTCTTCCAGTACTTAACTGGAGGGAAACCAAATTTTCACATGGGCAGGTAGTGAAGGGACATGGGGGAATGACTTTAAACTGAAAAAGGGGAGATTTATATTAGATAAAAGGAATAAATTCCTCACTATGAAGGTAGTGAGGCACTGAAATGGGTTGCTCCAAGAAACTGTGGGTACGCCATCCCTGGAGGTGTTCAAGGCTAGGTTGAATGTGGCTGGAGGCAGCCTGATCTAGTGGTTGGCAGTCCTGCCCATGGCAGAGGGGTTCCAACTGGGTGATCTTTAAGGTCCCCCCAATCCAAACCATTCCACACATGTTTTTAAACACACGTTTCCCTCAATTTTGATTATCTATTTTACGAGTAGTCATAACAGGACTCATTGATTTGCAACACGCCACTAAATATCCTGCAGACAACTACAACCCCTCATCTAACCAGAAGACTCAGATTAGAATGGCTGACATTAGGCAACTGACTCACAGTTCAACATTTGCTGCTTTTCACAGCTGATGTAAAAGAAAGAAACCATAGAGGCAGTCCAGGAGGCAAGAATGGTAAGACAGCAGCATATTGAATTTAACAATCATACATTATTCCTAGAACTCTAATTTGTTTTGTAACTCACCTGAGTATACACAGTTGACACTAGATGAGTGGATATTTTTAACAGTTGTTTGCCTCCATCTACCCATTTAATTTCAGGACCAGAATGCTGAACACAGACATGTAGAAGTAAAAAAAAAAAAAAAAAAATAGCAGTATTACTAGAGTAAGACAGTGCTTTCTTATAGTGACACAATTTTTTTCTATACAGGTTGAAATGTGTACAATGAATAAAGTCATTTAAAAAAAAAGAAAAAAAAGGAAAATTATGCAGGCAACATTACCTAAAGCATTTATGAAACTCGAATGTTATTTTCTTTGTTTTGGGGTTTTTCTTGTTTATTCCAAGTCTCACTGTGGTTTCCCTACTGGCCAAGAAAATTACTTTTAAGTCTCAGAATTCATGTCTCTCCTAAAATCGTGCAGAGAAATTTTTGGCTACAGAGAAATAGCTACTAATTTTCAGAGAAAGTAACTTAAAAAAAAAATTAACTACTGATATGGTTTAACACGGGTTACTGACAGGGAGCAGGCAGTGCTTCCTTTCCATTCCATTTGCAAAGAACTGAGACTGGGAAGGCTCAGCTGTAAATCCTGATAATCAGAGAGAGACTTTACTGCTAAAATTATGGCTAATCATCTATGTCCTGACCTCCTACACATGGATGTGATCAGAGATGAACAGCAGAGGCATAAAGAATAAATATACCTACAATATGAAAAGATGAGAGATGTGAAGACATCAATGGCTGGAAAGCTTACAGTAAAGTTTAAAAAAGAAAGGGTGGCAGAATAGGAGGAGAGTAGCACCTCTTGATTTCAAGCCTCTTCCTCCAAAATGAGTCAATTTTCTATCTGCATTTCATTCACTTCATCAAATCTCCTACCACGTTTTACATTTTGTATTCTTCTTTGTTTTCTTTTTAATACCATTAATTTTGCAAGCTTTCTGCTTTGAAAAATACAACCATAAATTTTACTAGTGAAGTATAAAGATCACAAAAATTAAGATGTGAGAATAATACTTTTTCAGGAATAAAGGACTTACTGAAAGGAGACAGCATGAAATGCTAAAAAAAATTTAGTAAAGGACTTCAGATTATTTGCATATCTTCATAAGCTGAAAATAGTTTAATATATTTAAAAATTACTAACTTCAATTATTACTACAAAACGAAACTAACCCATTTCCTAAATACATCAGCTAAATAACAACACATGTAATCACTTAACACTTTAAATTAAAAACTACATTAGCGCAGGTGGATTCAAATTCTTTTAAAAGTCAGAATTTAGTCACAAGTTTTGTGTCCAACCTGTGTTTGAGGGGTTAGTTTTTTTGTTGAAGTCAGATGTGCAACTTTGGCAAAACACTCCATTTCAATTATAAAAGAAATAAACTTCCACTAGAAAGTGAATAAAAATATTATCAGATTCTGGAACTACAGTTAATCCTTCTCTCCATGTTGTTTTGTTTTGTTTTTTAAATAAGAGCGATTTTATATACCATACCTTTCCAACCCCCACTTCTTGATAACTAAGATAGCCTGATGGAAGATTTGCTGACACTGGAATGTGTTGGTCATTTGTCACCACTCTTCCATCTTTTATTAGTGGAAGCCAGGAATAGCCAACTATAGAACATGAAGGAAAAATCATTTTAAATATGTTATGAATCTATTATATAAATCCTTACATACACCTCTGATACGCAATTCATAAACCAGAAAAAGTCAAATAGCCAAATGAACTGAACTCACACCATTAGAAATAATTGAAAAGGCAAATAAATTGTCAGTATGAGTTTGAAAATATTTTCACATTGCAGACATTCGAAAACATTTCAAATAGAAGAAATACTTAAAGAAATCTTTCACAGAATCACAGAATTGTAGGGGTTGGAAGGGACCTCCAGAGATCATCGAGTCCAACCCCCCTGCCAAAGCAGGTTCCCTACAGCAGGTCGCACAGGCAGGCATCCAGGCAGGTCTTGAACATCTCCAGAGCAGACTCCACGACCTCCCTGGGCAGCCTGTTCCAGTGCTCCGTCACCTCACTGTAAAGAAGTTCTTGCGCACATTTGTGTGGAACTTCCTATGCTGCAGTTTCCGGCACACCCAGGGACACCCAGGTCCCTCTCCGCAGAGCTCCCCTCCAGCAGGTCATCCCCCAACCTGTACTGGTGCATGCAATTATTCCTCCCCAGATGCAAGACTCTACACTTGCTTTTGTTAAACCTCATCCGGTTTTTTTCTGCCCAGCTCTCCAGCCTATCCAGGTCTTGCTGAATGGCAACACAGCCTTCAGGCGTGTCAGCCAATCCTCCCAACTTCGTATCATCAGCAAACTTGCTGAGGGTGGCCACTATCCCCTCATCAAGGTCATTGATGAAGATGTTGAACAAGACCGGACCCAGCACAGACCCCTGAGGAACACCGCTGGTTACAGGCCTCCAACCGGACTCTGCACCACCAACAACGACCCTCTGTGCTCTGCCAGTCAGCCAGTTCTCAACCCACCTCACTGTCCACTCATCTATCCCACACTTCCTCAGCTTTGTTATAAGGATGCCGTGGGGGACAGTATCAAGTCAGTCAATAGAATATAATAAAAAAATATCACCTAGATCAAGACAACAAAACCATAGCTTACAAGATAAACACACCGCATAAAATCTCCCCAGGAAGTACTGAAAGTAAACCATTAGCAGACAAACCTTGTGTTTCAACAACATCTTTCTTCTTTGTACTCCCTTTGCTTGAATTGTCACAGCTGACGTGGTAGAAGGTGAACAACAAATGATGCTTTTCATGCAACTGAGTGGGCAACTCTATTTTAATCTGAAACACAAAGAATCACAACCTTTGTGTAAGCCTAGAATAGTGACAGGTCATACTGGTTGCATGGTCCACCACAGAAGAATCTCCAGTTTCTATGTTATTTGAAGCAAGATTCAAAAGTTACACGTATAAAACTTGCAAATTTTTATTGCAGTGAAAGACGGTGGAGGGGGGGGAACGGACGGACTCTAATTTACTGAAATCATTAGCAAGACCTTCATAATGCTCAAACCTTTTCTAGTATTTTTGAAACTTCCATAAGACAGTAGAAATGACTTGAGAAAGGTAATTTACCTCATCGTAAAACTCTGGATTTTGGTGGTGATGCAAAACAGCAGCAAACGCACTTCTAGTAAATACTGGTCCACCTGGTCTACCATAGATACACTAACAATAGGGAAAAAAAAGGAAAATCTCAGATAAATATTTCACCTAGACTTTGAAATACTGTACGTTGCATTGCAATCTTAAATAAGAATTAGTGTTTTGTAATGTAATTTTAACTGTCAAAAGTACTGATCTTTAAAAAAAATAATCACAAGTTTAACATAGGCACATACTAGCAGTAATTAAGAACAGGTAACTCATTGAGTCTAGTTCATCTCTTTTCAACTGTGAAATTTAGATAAATGCATTAAACATTAAATTAAATTGCTATGAAGTTGACAATATGAAGGATTGAAGCACTCAATCAATGATTTGGATGAAAAAAAAAAAAAAAGGCAGGTCATTTGAAAATGCCTGCCTTTCATTCTTGTTCCCTTTGCAAAGATAAGATTACATGTCCTGTAGCCTCCTTGCTGTGCAGCAGACTGAACACAGTGGTCTCACCTCAGGACTCCTATGTTTTTTCTACTTCCTTTCTTTCAGGCACCTACTTGTATACACTGTGGCAGCTCAGTAACAAATAGAGTTTGGTTCTGTATTTCATACAAAGCTTTATTGTTTTGTATTGGAATAGGCAAAAAACACTTGTTCTCTATAATTTATTCTTGCAGTTTTTGTTGATATAAATAAGTAAATGCCCTTTAGTATTCTTTTATTTCAAAATCAGGCAAATCATGTAGAAGTTAATTCTATGCCAAATGCCAAGAAAGACAGAAAGCTGCCATCTCAAACTAGATAAATCAACCAAGTATTATCACCCTGCTTAGCTAAGTCTTCTGTATTTTCTTTCATCAGTCACAAAAATCAAAGACTAACCTTTAAAGGCAAAGAATCCTCTTCATCAGAATCCTTGAACTCAATGCATACTGCAATATTTCTAGCCTAAAGAAGTATTTAAAAACAAGAACTCAAACACTTAATTGGAAGGATCATCAAAGAAACATATTACATAAACAATCTTAATCAAACTAGAAAAAATAATACAATATAGGTTTGCCTATACTCACCTTTGCAAAGGACTTTTGACTGTCATATTTCAAATGCTTTGGGTAAACATAAAGATGATTGTTGTAGATGGTGAACGGCTGAGTGTGTTTTGGTATACAGGGAACAAATTCCTCTATTTCAAATGTTATTAGTGTCTTGGTACTGCTTTCAAACTGTTTCATGGGAATGTATGATGAATTTACATAATCTGAAAATATATCAAAAATCAATATAAAGCTGAAGTGAAAAAAAACTGAATGTCTATTTAACATCACTTATTAATACTTACTTGAAAAATCTGGTGACACATTATCAATTGTAACATCCAAATTTCCTAAAATAACAGGAAGCTTGGCCATCTTTTCAGGTCTACAGAAACGGAGAAAAGCAGACAAAAAAAACACACAAAAAAACAGAGTTGGGCTAAATATGCAAAGCTTTCAGAAATGCCAGGAAAAAAAAAAGATAATAGGAAACAAGCAAAAGTAACATCCTGAAACTACTGCAGAGGAAGCAGCTGCTAAATTTTCCCCAAAGACTAGCCTGTGCTATAAAGCCACTTACTCTGTTTGGAGTCCTGATTCTTTCTCCAATAGCTCAAGCCTTAGATGTTACAATCTCTTACCAAAATTCCTGCATGCAGTTGCACAAACAAGACACTAAAATAACCAAAGGTATTTCCTTCATTTGCAAAGTGAAGTGCTGCAGCAGGCAAATTTACTGCATTAATTTCAAACTCAATATCACTGCAAGCAATTTCAATGCCACGTAATCTTCAACGAAACACTGAGAAAGTTGCTAAATTGGAGTTAAAATACCTCTTACAAACCTCACCATCTTATCAGATTTGATAAGTAAGTGTGAAACAAAGAAGCTGTAGGAAATGTCTTTTGAGATCTGTGATTGTTGCCTTTTGAGATTGCTCAAATTGATACACTTCTAGCTAACTGTTGCACAACAGAAGGAAATGCTTTTGTAAAGCAATTAGAATTGCTCTAATAAACCTAAATGTTTCAAGCCTTCAATGTTTGTTCAACTTCCATATTTGAAGTGAAAACAAATATATACATCAGAAGATGATCTTCAACTGAAGCATCTAATAACCAAAACATTTATTTATAAGATAAAGCAAGAAAATGGAACTTACTTCCTGAAATCTGCTAACAATTTCAGCATGTCTTCATTTGAAAGCTTATTACTGTCTTGTCTGAACAGAGGAGAAAATCTTGCATTTTTGTCCAGCATTCCTGAGGCATCTTTAAATAATGTCCTGAAAGTCAAAATTAGCTTTCAGACGTGTTAACACAAGTGTTGCAATTCTCTTGAAGAAATGCCTTTACTACAAATTAGAACACGTTGTACCTTCCTTTGTACCAAGTATTTAATACTCCTTTCATTGTAAGGGAGTTTTAATATAACCTTTTAATTCTCAGTAAAATCAAAATGTTAACAATGAAAAACAGTTCTCAATATTCAATAACTTGAACAATAATGTGATGAAACTTTTACCTCTTTTCCTATTACAAAGCTAAAGTTTGTTTGCTTTTAAGAAATCTTTGCGTACTTCAAAGTAAAACAAAAACAATGTTTATAGCAGATTACGTTTTAAAGGGACATGCAGAAGATAATGGTAAAGAAAAGCTAGGAAGATATATAGATTGGCAAGGTCTGTCCTTACCTGGCTGCCCAGGCAAAAGGCATTCTGTATTGACCTAATCTCTGGCATGCCTGCTTAGCATTTTTCAAAACTTTCTGTGCAACCTGCAAGTGACATAAGAAACAGCCATGTTTTTTTTCACCATTAGTGTACAAGAAAAACCCACATATGAAAAGTGATATAAATCATATGAATTAAAATACCTCTTAACTGTTCATTCCAGGTTCAGCAAGGCCTGCTGATCTCACATTTCAAGTGATTTGATTTCAGCCTTCTTTAGTATGTAAATTTTCAGTGATTGATAATCAGAAAAGAGGGTGAGTTGGGAAAAAGGGAACAAACCACCAAAGCAACTCACTCCAATTATAAAACCACTGTACATATTCATTAATACCAAATCAACATCTGAGGCAAATCTTTTGATTTTATAATATATTTTAAATAACTATGCTAACAGAATATTTAGATCAACAAATTAAAATTCTATTTTTCAGTGACAGAATTAATATCATTATAAGGAAAAAAAAAATGGCTAATAAGAAGAACGTCCCTGATTATATACAAAACTCACATGGAAGCTAGAGCAGAATTCAACTGCTTTTTAAGACAGAAATGCAACTCCAGACAAAAATAATTATTTTTCACCCACTTGCTCCCCTATTCATTACCCACTCAATGTATGAGAACACATTCCTGAAGATGAAATATTAAAATACCCTGCCCACGGCTGGAGGGGTTGAAGCTCAATGACCTTTAAGGTCCCTTTCAACTCAAGCTATCCTATAATTCAACGAAATTTGATGCAATATTTATATTTCAACTACATATAGCATATAAGAGAAGAGTTGTGTGAAGATCACACGGACAGTTTTAATCAAGTACATTGTAAAACTGCTCTCGTTAAAATGTTCGGTTTGTTTTTGTAAACTGTTAAGTGAACAAACTTCTGTTATGCTGAACCAACAAGCAGAGCTTAGAAACCCAGCTGTTGGAGATGTTCAACACAGAGCTGAAATATTTCAGCTGAAGTAGAACCTTCAGAGAGAGCAGTGAGTTTCTCTTATCAAAAAATCGGATTCCCACTTGTGCCAGTACAGAGCAAAGTATTTGTTAGATGCAGGAAAAGCCATCTCTGCTCTATGCTGCTGACACTGCTACTACTGCTATGCCCTTAGGGTCAACTCTCAATTATCTTTTCCTGTAAAAAGGGAGAAATTACACATAAAAGTACAGAACCTTGATAAATAATTACTTATTAACAACAAGAAAGCATTAAAGGGGAGAAGAACAAGTGATTTCTTAGCTACAGATTGTTTTGTTTCCATTTTCCCTTCTTGACTGGAGTAGTAATTCTGCTCATTGCACAGACATATGGGGGAGGCTGACACAGCTGGTCAGTACTGTTCTGCTTTTGTTTCTAATTAATTAAGGCAAACTAAATGTTCGATTGTATAAAGTTATAAGCAAATGAAAAGCAGAAATGGACAGCGCCAAGTTAATATAACAACGAATGTTCTTATTTGGTCATTCCTGAATCACAGGGCAATGTAATTCCAGCACTCGGCATCACATTTTGGAAACGCTTGGGCTTAATTAACCCTCCTGTGTGGCTCAGGCCCAAGACCACCAAAAAGCAGTAGCAGTTTTGTTTTAACTCAGTAACAGTATGCACTTCAAATACAGACTCCTAAAATACAATGCTGCTGTTTTCTAACGATAGCTACAAAAAGTCTCAAGTATTCCCGGAAAAGCAAATCAGTAGCCTGCTCTATACTAAGATCAAGTGAAAAATACAGTTTTTTAGATGTAGCTTAGCCAGAATTAAATCAGCAGGCCAGAACAATGCTCCCCTGGGGAGATTGAAAGTTAACCCTTCCTTTGTTCTTTTCACTAGCTGAAAACAGGAGATACATAAATAGTACTCACTGTTGCCCGAAAAAACCTTCTCTGTTAACATCCTGATCCAACTATTTAAGCATTTCTGTTAGCCAAAAAAATTAAAACACTGTTGCTCCAGTGACAGACAAGAAGCAGTAACTGACAACGCTTCTTGCTAGGATGTTTCCAAAAGTATTAAAATGGTACATCCTAGATCTCTGCAAACTTAAAATGTTTCAGTGGTTTATTTCCAAAGGCGATGTGGAGTTCTTTCCAACCTACAAAGCACTTTAAATGTAAAAGCAGTGGTTTAATGATCCCAATGGTTCTGAAGAAAAATAAGAGTGTAGATAGGAAAGCTACAGTATTGTATGGTCACTAAAAACCAAGCCAAAGTCAGAAACAATTATTATAGTAGATGAGATGCATTAACTAAGAGAGGCATATAGTTGATTTCTGACCTGTATTTAACATTTCATTGTTCAGTAGTTTCAACTCAATTTTCACTCTGAAGATAAATATTTCATTAAATCAGTCTATTCAAAGACACTAAAAATATATCAGTGTTGTTACAAAAAAGCTGAATAATTTTCATAAAAAAACGCTAGAAATGAAATTTCAATTAATAATAGTTGCTACTAATAACTAGAACTTACTATATCAAATCATCATCACCCATGAAGGAGGAAGTAGGTTTCTGACTAATACTTATTAATTTCAAACAATCTTGCCTCAGTATTTTTTAAGTGCCATGAAAGAAGATAACATACCTTTGCAGAATCTGAACTTTTCATGTATGGTTCAGCACAGTGTGTAATACTTCCCTGTAATACTTTTTCTATTCTAGCCACAAGGAAAATGTCTGGATGAGGACATGTGACTGAGAATATTCCCTAAAAACAAAACATGAGATAAATATAACCGGAAAATGGATACAATCTTGACATCACATCATGGAACACTATGTGAAGTATTAAGGAAAACTCTCCCTTTCTAAACAGAATTCAAGCCAGGTCTCAATAACACTTACCTGCTTTGGATACTGTAACATTGTTTCATAAGCGTCCTGAATCCTGTGTGAACCATCACCACTGCCATTCATCATTTGTTGAGGAGCGCTGCTTATCATGTGCCGTACTGAGTTGTGGTTCAAATCAACATGGAAATCTGCTGAAATCTTCCGATTGATTTTGATATCAAACAGTGATAATGTGACAAAGAAAGGTTCCACCTAGACATTTAAAAAAACAATGACGTGTCATTGCGGGCATCTGCACTACCATAAAAACATGTATGAAAGGAAGATAAGTATTATTTCTATAAACAAAGGGCCACTCCAGATAGTACTGACAAGGTGTAAAAGACAGCAAAAGAAAAATTTAACTTTCTACACCACAAGGAGATTTGTAACAAAGCCACTTATTGTATGATTTAGGCTCTCATTTTGATTTAAGAGCAGGAAAAAGCAATCCAAGTTCCTGAGTTAGAGTAAGAAATTTTGCCATGGAGAACAGTGTCAAGGAAGCATTAAAGACAATATTAATAGAAAATAATTATTTACATTTGTTGTTGGTCCTTCTTCATTTTCAGCAACACAGCTTTGCAAATTGAAAGATAAATCATTACACTTCACAAGTATTTTTTTTCCAAATTTCTCTTCAAATGGCTTCACTTCTGGTTCAATACCAGAAAAGTCGAGTTTCTTTAAAAAGACAAAAGAAAAGGAAATCTAAGTATGTTGGTTTTCATTTCAAAAGGATCAAGAGAAAAGAAAATAACATGCTTCCTTGTAAAAAGTCTAACCTGTGCATCTGGATCCAAGGCAAAAAGTTTAACTCTGCTTTCACTTTTCAGCTTGATTTCTGCTTCTCTGGTACTCTATCCAAAACAAGAAAACAGGTCTTAGTATCATATATTAAATGAAAATACTTCACAATTTCACTCCTTTTTCTTTTTTTTTTTCTTTCCCCCTCTGTGATGTTCAAAGCTTTAAATGCTTTTAATTCATACACTCTTCTCTCTCTGAACTACGAAACTCATATAATCATGGAATCACCAAGGTTGGAAAAGACCTACAAGATCATCCAGTCCAACTGTCCACCTGACACTAATAGTTCTCACTGCACCATGCACCTCAACACAACGTCTAAGCATTCCTTAAACATCTGCAGGGTCATTGACTCCTCCAACTCCCTGGGCAGCCCATTCCAGCACCAGACTGCTCTCTCAAGGAAATATTTCCTTATGCCCAGCCTGAAGCTCCCCTGGCGCAACTTGAGGCCATTCCCTCTAGTCCTAAACTCCTCCTTAGTTTATATTGCTCCATCACACCCAAGTAAAAAATGAGAGACAGTTCCTTTCCTCTTACATCTTTCTCAGTCACCAAAATATAAAAACCCACCAACACCAGCAGCATGGAAGTTTCCAAATTCATGGAAAGTACACTGCAGTGCAGCTCATGTAGCACATTCTTTCCTTAAACAATAAATAATCTTCAGAAAATGATTTAATTGTAAAAAACAAAGTATGAATGTAGGTTACCCATTACTTAGAGCTGCAACGAGACCATAATATTTCTCAGTAAGCAACAGGTTAGCTAAGTTAAGAAATGTGATCAGAGGCTCCCCCCTCAACATTTTTTTTGTTGTTTTCTTTTTTTTTCCTTGAGCTTTACTGCCAAATAAGTGGTTTTCCTGTGGGTAGATGAAAACAAAAACAAAAGCAAACCCAAACCTTCCAGAAGACAAAACTCCCACACAGAAAAGTTACTTTGCAGAGCTAGGAGGTACATCTATCTTGACCAGGATTTGTGGAGACCTACATATTAACATTAAAATAAAGGAAGTGGAACAAAATAGAAGGTGAAAACTGGTGTTATGCATAGGCTTCTTTTCCATAAAAAGGTCTTGTATGATTTTTAAAGTCAGAAGAGATTAGAAATGGGCATATCCCTGAGCCAAAATTAACAGGGTTGTAGAGTTGCCATTCCCAGAGCATAGCTAAACAGGAATACAAAGTCATACTTTACGGACAGGTATCTATCTTCGGATGATCCTGTACTAGTTTAAAAGGTTTTACCAAACCAAAATGCTCATCACTGACCATCAGCTGAATATCTGCATCTGCTTTGTCAGGTTGAAGAAACTTCTGATTTTCCTCAAGAAAAAAAAAACAAACAACGAACTACCAGCTCTAATAGCTCAAATCTTATTACAGGCCAATAATAATGATAAAAACCGACTTAAAGGATGCATAACAGAAGAGGAACTTTTGAGGTGTGATTTTTAATATGGAGGCTCAGTGGATTTAATTTACTATGATCTTTAGTGGGCACAGGAGAAAAAGGCAACAGTTGCTGTGGAAGACACGAATAATACACTCGATTCCAGCAGAGTACTGGCAGATTTTGCTTGTTGAGCAGCTGATCAAGATATACAAGACTAAACTGTGATGAAGCTTAAAGATGACAAGAAGCTAATGAGTACGTCTTGGAAAAAGAATTGTCAATTACAAGAGCTGAAAAGGAAGATGACCTAGTCATAAGAGCAAGATAGAAATTTCTTCAGCTAAAGCATATTAAGTGGTTTTAGATTTAAGTGTTTTACCCAGTAGGGACAAGACAAAAACCTATATATTTTTGATGGGTAGATTCATATGGAGTTGGTCAGAAATCAAGAAATGAGAATGTACTACATATACAGTCATCAACTCTCCCCATAGCTTGGCAGTGACTAATTCAATTTCCTCATTAGCATAACAGGGACAATGCTTTCCTACCTGAGAACATACTAAGAAACATAATGGTTAAGGAGGTGCTTGGCCACACTGATTATGACAGCAACACATGCATTTAAGACCAAGGTCTAGATTCTAGTTGTTTTTTTTTTGTTTGTTTGTTTGTTTTTAATATTTAATGAAGATTTGGAAAAAAAAATCTGTATTTGCTCTTGGTACTTAAATTGCAGATAAAAGGAACATGAGGTAGGTAGAACAGAGATTCAGCTATGTGTGTGCACACTACACGTTGAAGTGCACAGAACAATCTTATTTAATGTTATAAAATAACAGCTGTTGACTTGAAAGAGGAAGTTTCAGAGATTTACTCACAAGAGTTAAACATTTTCTATGAAAACTGTTTTTCCTCACTGTGAGATGCTCTAAAGTCTCCCTTGAAGGAATTTCTCTTTCTTCGTAAGGATACGGGGTCAATTATTGTGAGAGTCTCCTCTCAGAACCAACAACAATAATAAAACAACTTATTTAAAAGAAGGCTCAATGCCTTAAAAGTCTTCCATTGGTAAAAAAAAAAAAAAAAAAACCCACCAACAAGCCAAAAATAACAGTTGAAAAAACAATGCAAGAAAAAATAGAGGAGAAAAATCCTCAAAAGAAACAGCATTTATATAAAATAATCAAGTTAAGGCGTAAGTAACATAAAAATGCAAGCAGGCAGAAGTTTTCTTGTTCTTCTCAGGGGAAAAAAAGGGCTAGAAAAAAATGCATTCGAACAAATACAAATAGTAAATGTGAACTTGAATGGGAAAACCAAATAGTTTATTTTGAAGGAAACAGAAATTTAAACAGGTTGCATCCACAGGGAAAAAAAAAAGAAAAAAAAAAAGAAAAAAAAAAAAGCCAGTGCTTAAAGAGCTAAGGAAAATAACATGCTAGAAAAATATTTAGCTTAGAGGGTATGGAAAGGTTATGGAAACAGGAAGCAGCATTTTTTTACTAAAATTATATGCAGGTGCTACAGCCCTTCACACCAGAATTCAGACCAGAGGTTATATGGAACCTAAGTATTCTGATAGCTTCAACAATAAAGAAAGAAAACTCTTCCATACAGTAAGAACGTCTTTTTATATTTGTAACTGAAATTATTTTTCCATAGCCTCACATAACCATGCTGTTTGATACTTACAGCTCTTCCAAGGCAAACTTGATCATATGCACCACAATCCCAACTAATTTCCAAATGCAGCTATAGCTGGGGTTAACATAATAGTTTTTTGTATGCATGTACAAAGTTGATTATAATATGGTTATACTAAGAACTGCCAAAGAACCAGCTTGGGTGCTAAAAACCCGTTACTGTATTCTGAGTTTTTTGATGTACTGGTAAATAGTGAACATCTGTCTTACTGCTTGGTCTTGATTTATACCCTGTACTCCTTCTGGACTAGTGACTAGGTCAGACAGACCCTCTGAAAAGAACAGGAGAGCATTCTAAAGCATGAACAAGGAGAAAAGCTTCAAAACTGCAAAAAATAGTATGAAGCTTCGATTCTGCAACTACAATAGAAAAATGTTACTAGCTCCAGTCCCTTCATAATTCAACAAAAATTTCTCCCACAGAGTATTCACAAAACTTACTTATATCACACAAGTCACTCATATAATGAAGTCTGTACATTGGCTATGGAAGAGTAACAATTATTTTCTGTGCAATGCTATTCAATTTTCTTCTTTTTCTATTTCATCTTATTTATTAGACATTGTCACAGTGGAAAAATGTTGTCATAAAACATTAGCTGAACAATCTTTTCCAGGTTTTTTTTTTATGGATATGTAATAATGGAAAGGTTTCTAGAGTTTCATCTTAAAGGTAATTCAGAAGCCTACAACACTTTTATAAAAACAAAATTAAAATCCAAGAACTATGCCGACACAGAAAGTACCCATGATTTTGCAGCCTCATTACAAGCACAAGTACTTTAGAACACATTCACATCATTACTGTTATTAAGCTTCTCTATAGTTTAGCATAACTAGATCAGTGCATTAGCACTTACCTGTACGCAAGAAAACAACACAAATCATGCAGAATATAAACTAAAAAATAATTTAAAAATGCTGCTTTTAGACAGCATGTAGAGCTGCTTTAAATAAATATTGAAGACACCAGCCAGGTTGTCTTAAAAAAATTTAAAAAATAAATGGAGAAGCTCAATAACTACTCCAATTGACAAGAGCTTTTAAACTACCACAAACTGGAAGGAAACAACTCACCTTTACTGGAAGTTCACATGACTAATTACTATGCTTAGTACTTCATACCCTGGGTAATCATTTACTATATAAATTACCTTTGTAATTTCAGGATAATAACTGTCAAAACTACTTGATGAGCTTTCCATCTTGCTTTGTTCATCATCTGCAATTAAAACACACATTAAAAAAAGACTTCCAAAATTCTGAAGCAAAGCTATTTCTGAGTAGTTAGTTTGTAACTCATATCCTTTCAAAATAACAACTAACATAAACAGGTTGTAGTTGATTCCATCATTTCACTTTGATGCAATGACTTCTTAAAAGATGTAATCACTTACGTAAATTGGTAAACTAGCAGTTATTCCTAATCTTACCTAGAAAATAAGCATTGGTTTTAATACTAATTTTGATATTTGTGTGATGAAAGAAGATGCTCCATGAACAAATTTATGTCACTCTTTCTACCATGAACTGCACCTTGGCCTCAAAGCAAGTTCCCTCTGTACAGACTTTGAAGTCTACTTTTCAGTGGTTACTGGAGTTACAAATCAATCATTCTGCTAGCTATAAGCATCTTCTGGTTCTAAGGTGAGTTGGTGGTCACTGACCAAAACGTCCTTCACAAAGCTGTAGGCATCCCTTTTTTTATTTGATTTTGTTGCAAATGTATCGTGTTAAGTTCTGATGATCTTCACCAAAATACATGATAACTAATTTTAAATTCTAAATTTTCCTTTGGCACATAGTGATATCTATAAGTAGATCAACTTCCTATTACCTCTTCAGGATTCTTATGGACACGCATGCCCTTAGTTCAATACTAGTTTTCTTTCCCCATCAACTCTCAGCACAAAAAACACACAAGAGGACATACAGACTATCCTTTGGTCACCCAACTATTAACTATAATTACACCACAGTCCTTATAGTTGTCTGGCTTATTCATACTTAAAGAGTTCCAATAGAAAATAAGCTACACCAAGCAATCTGTATGGGTCCTGTAATGTGGTGATGAAAGTTACATCTAAGTACCTTAAGTTACCACAATGCCTTGTTCTGTCTAGAGACAGACAGAATAGATTATTCCATTTTCACCAGTATTTTATGCTTTTTCAAACAAGTCCCTTCTCAGTTGTCTCTCTTCCTCAAACTACTTTGGTGATGATTCTTCACTATGGGTTCTGTCATCTAGACTTCTGCCAGTCTCAGTATCCTGTTCTAGACTTTACACAGGCCAAATCAATAGAGAACTGTGCTATACTGATGTCTAATGGCCAAAATTCTTATCATTACAACAAACAAAAGATGTACAATTTCTTAAGACCAAAACAAAGTTTTAGCAGCCTTTATTTCTGAATGCACGTGTGCAGTCATTGTTGCCAGCATTGTGAGAAACCCAACTTACCTTCATGAGATTCTCCATTTCTCTTTTCTTGCATTGCAGCCTCAAAGTTAAGCTGAAGGATTTTGTTCAGAGTGTTTATCCATTCTTCCATTTCAAGTTCACTGTCTGCAGCTAAAAGGTAACTACTCTTGTCTTGCATCTTGAGTTCAAATGCAAAACGTCTGACTTTATTGTTCTATAATAAAATAGAAGATCTAACAATGATACCTCTATATTCTACCTACTCACAAATCAAATTAAGCTATTTTATCCAACAATTCTGCATTTCAGATTTTTTAACAAAAACAGTCTGCATTTTGAACAAGTGCATTGCTATAATGCAACAAAGCAAAAGAAGTTTATCAGAAAAGCTAAAGGAAAACTGCACTATAAGAACTAGAAAATAAAGACTACAAATGCATTTAGGAACTGGTTTTTTTTTGTTTGTTGGTTGGTTTGATTGTTTCAAAAACATGAATGAAGGTAGCTGTAGTGGAACTGGCTGAAAATGTAAAGTAAAATAACTTGTGTAAACCTATATATTGTGTAAACTTGCAATACGAATAAATTTACTATAGTTACAGGACTTTTTATATGAAGTGCCTATTAAATATGCATCCAAAAACACCATTGCAATATTTGCAAAAGAAAATCTTCTGTAGACTTGTTGTATCTCTTTGCATAAATTTTCAAACAACTTTATGCTAAAAAAAATGTTTTTTTAAAATATATTTCTATTAAAGTTAACAGAACTGTAAAACCCAATGCTTTTTTCCAGGCATGCTGTGCCCAACAAAACAGTTAAGTAATTTACTGTAAATACATAACAGAATCACAAAAAAAACCCACCTCTTTTCTTTGGCACTTGCTACAGACAAACATTTTTTACCAAAGCCCGTAACTTTTTTTAATAAAGAGAAGCACATACAAGTAATGTTATAAAGGTCAAATGAAAGCATCTGGAAGGATGACTGAATTTAATACAATTCCCACAACACAAATCCCACACAAGAAGCTATGGAAAACATTCTACAGCCCATGTAAGAACAAAATGTAACTGAACTTAACACTAAATTTTTTTGCAGTCATTACTTTGCCATAATTTCAGGATGCTGTTTTATGCCTTCACCTTAAAATTCTGTTACATGTTTTTGAGAAATATTTGACATCAACCAACAACTTCTGCTGCTTTCAGAAACATTTTTCAAATTCAGCGTCTTCCAATTTAAAATCTTGTTCACTGTTTCTGCAGCATATGCAGTTGTTTGTCTGCACAGCAGATGCTTATCTATGACCAAAGTCATCTGTATTTTTTTATTTTTCTAAAATAATTTCACATAACATGCAGAATTAAGAGCAAGCAGAATATTTATAATTACCTGAACCACTCCCATGCATGAATCCAGAAATATAGATCCCTTTGGTTCTTTTGATATTTTTTCATCTTTGTAGAAATTGAGATTATAGGATCCATCACCAAGTTGGATTAAGTGGAAAAATCTTCTTTTAAATGACTAGTGAAAAAAAAAGGTGTACAGAAAAAGAATTATAAGACCGGTATTAATCAGTTTCATGTAATAAAACATAGAAGTGCTATTTACACAGTTAGTTACAGGAGAAAAGCTTTTACTTGCATGTAACCTAATCAGTATCATTAGAAAACAATGCTGAAATCAGTAATGCATAAGAAAGAATTTTAAAATGAAAAGTCTGCAGTAAGATTTTACTGCATTATCTGAAAGTTTTTTCTACCTCTTGGTATTTATAACTTACTCTGCAGCTGTTATACGTGAAATAGGTATTTATTGTGATAACCATTGGTTTCTAAATAAAAAGGCAATACAAACAAGAATTTGTACTACGTTGCCTCTTTTCTACTATTAACATTCTAGAGTATAGGGGAGAAAGATTTTTAAAACACTACATTTCTCTCACCTACTTAATTTTTAATGCATTTTTTTTTTAGGTACATTAAAAATGAGAGGCATCTCTCATTCATCCTATGCTATTTTTGTAACAAGTAAAGCACATGAAAATGGACTTCACAAAGGCACAGTGGTATTTTAATAAGGGTGTTCATTATTCATCATGTGGAGGACATTCATAAACTTACTCTCATTGTCACACTGATTGCACTATTCATGTTGCCTTTGTACAGCCATCCTTGTTTTGTTATTCCACCTTTCTGAGACCCAAGAGATGCTGCATCCTGGAGATGAAGGAAGGAAGGAAGGAAAAAAAGTTTGGCATCACAGACTGAAATTGTGACATACATCAGCAAATTTCAAAAGTTATTTGTTTAAAGATGGAATAGCTATGTTCAAAATGTAATGATAGAAATGCTCTATAAAATTATGAACCTTTCTAATTCTAAATATTTTAATTAAAGAAGAGGGATGAGACTGACCTTGTCTAACTTTTGATATGCAACAAGCTACTTATATACAAGCTACTTATACATATAGATTTTCTCTGTGGCCAGCAGGATGATCCAAATAGACAGATGATTAGAGCTTTAGGTAGCCAAATATTAGACAAGATAAATTCCCCTGAGAAGGGCTAAAGACGAAAAGCTCAATAGAATTTACTCTGTAAGATTTCTTTGTGTATTCTAATCTCATGTTGCAGGAAATATTAGCAATTTCTATTATCAGAAAGAACAATATAAGACAGCGCTTACCCAAAACTTCAAAAAAGACTTCTCAAACAATTTGCTTTAATACACATTACTTCACTACTTTATTACTTCAAAGACATTTTTAAAAAATAATTTACAGAGAACTAAGTTCCTGTATTTTTTAATTCATTCTGACCATTTGCATTTCAGAACTCAAGCTTTCTAAGACAAACAAGACCAAATTTGTCACTAATGGCAAATACAACAACAGCAGATCCTGTGCATGTATCAGTCAGCACATGCACTGCCTGTATACCACTTACATCTGGCAGTTCATGGAATTTGGAACTACATCCAGACCCACAGGACATTACTAACACCTGAAAAGTAGTACACTACTACTGAACCAATCAAAATGACAGATTTACAACTTCCACATAATAAATATTAAATCATCAATTCAAGCAGTCATTAAAAGCAGTACCACGCAGACACTTTACCATTGTTTGTAGTTGAGGCAATCCGTTCTGACACAACAAAAGCATTAATTAATTAGACTTGTAGAGTTTCAACCATCTACAGAAAAAAAACTCTCATCACAACCAACCACTTAAAATCAGCCGTGTCCAATTGAAAACAAGGCCACAAAAAATTCCTCAACTGCTATCATCTACTTCTAAGTTCTTTTCCCAGTTATTAAGAGAAAGTAGCACAGAAAGTAGCAACGTGAGTGACACAGTCATGAGTTCAACAGCTGAACCAAATTTTGAATAATATTCATTGGTTTCTAGAATTCAAACACGAAACATTCCATAAGACATCCCTAGTTAATTTATTTACAGCTTATTTATTCTGTCTAGCTTGCATATTTATAGGCATATGCACAAGTGAACTTCAAAAAACTGCTAACTGAAGGCAAAAGTTGTGTCAATCCGTTCCTGCAAAAATTATAGCCTGCCTGAAAGGAAATGAGGTCCAGCAAAGGTGACGTAGTTGCCAGCTTTCATAACACCTGAGAGGTGCCCTAGAAGCAAGGACTAAAAATACTAAATTTTCACATGCCTCCATGAATCTCTCTCTTTAAGCAGTGCAGCCTACTTGTTTCACATCTTCAGTTCATTAGTCCTTCACTCTGTTCTTCATTACCTAATTCTTGTTGCTCCACAATCCAGATACAAAGAAGACAACTGAAGACACTGGGTTTACAATTATGCTTCTCCTGCTACACTGGTGGGAGTTATCCCCTCAGAAAGGATGGTTTAAAACCACAAGTTCAAGAAGATGAAGTGATTATGAGATTGTCAGAACTTGGTTCTGTACAGCACATCATTTAATTATGAAATTAGATCCTTAGTTTCGTAAGCCACAAAAGGACCACCTGATATGACAAGAATTCCTTCATTACCTGCGTTACTGAAAATTCAGATTTGTCTCTGTTAAGACTTTTCCAGTTCAAAGTCTCTGAAGTGCAGTGTTTACCAGCTCTGCTGAAGTGCACGATACTTCCTAACAGCAAAACTGAGCATCATTTGGGCCCCTCTAGTTACACCATTACTACAAAGCAGAATTCTTGCCTACAAGCCAAAAAGCTACCGAATTTTTCCAGGCTACCATCTGTTAATACAAAATAACACAAAGCTCACAGTCATTAACACATTACTTTCACATTGAAAACATACTTCCTGTTCCCAGCTGATAAGTTAATTTCCTTATTTTTATTACTGCTGGACATTATGCTTCACTTTTTTAATGATCTTTCCCCACTGACGCTGCTTCAAAATTTATTCCAACAGTGACTGTTTCAATAAAAACAACTCCTTATCTGAACCCTCATAACCCTGGCTGATTTAAAAAATTCCATTTATAAACATTAACTTGATGGCTCTATAGTATGAATTACATTTGCAAAGGTAATTCTACCCTTTTTAAAAGGGTAAAGTAAACCTTTATCTGTTTTTCCTCCACTTTTAACCACCTTGTCTTTCTCTACCATTCCCTTAATAAATCACCTTTCAAAAAATCTACAGAGAAAAAAAAAAGGCAGAACACCTTCCAATTTAAGATTTGCACATCTGCTTTTTGGCAAACAAATATATAAGGATTTGAAAGAAAGCAACTGTTCCGTTTTTGAAATTATTAGAATATTTTTAAAAATGCATCACTTTAACCAGCAAGATATTCTTCTGTGGAGGAAACAATCTGTTTCCCTCATCCTATTTCCATTAATCTCTTTTCTTCTGATTACACTTTAAGTACCTCTACAAAGAGAAGCCGATCTCTTCTCTAGCAACTATTAACTCTGGAAGAGCTCTGATGTTACTGTCTGCTCTAACAGGAAATTGGGCAGAATGAAACAGGAAGTCCCCCCGCTTACATCTACACTACATGGAAGAAATGTACTACCTGGCAATACTCATGTGATCCATTTTTTCAGTACTTAACAAATTCTAGCCATAACCACATTTGCTACTAACAATCACAGTAAATCCTACCTTCATCTACATTGTTGTGGTTTTTTTTCCCCCTGTTTAACTCCCTGTTTTGTTTCTGTTAGCATGAATGTGGTAATATTTCTGACAAGTCTTCTTAAATTCAGTATCACAGAATCACAGAATGGCCCAGGTTGGAAGGGACCTCAAGGATCATAAATCTCCAACCCCCCTGCCACATGCAGGGCCATCAACCTCCCCAACAGAGAGCATCACTATTCTCATCTTACAAACTGGAAAACTTGGGCTACAGATACATGAAGCTATCTGTCCATCCAAATATCACAGTGCACATTAACAGTAACAACAGAGAAATGGCATCCTGAGACTCTTCGGAAATCTCCCTATTCAGACACAGCTCCTCAACTACATTTTCATATTTAATCCAAGAAAACTTGTAAGTAGCTCTCTTTATTTCACAAGCAGCAGTTCTGAACACAAGGAATTTATAAACAAAGTAATTATCAAGGATAAAAGCTGCAAAAATCATTTTATTTTGATTTTGATTCCTTTTTTTTCAGTGATGCAAGAGTTCAAGCACTCTTAAGAAAAGGGGAAACTGGCTTCTTACCAGTTCGTGTTCTGAAACAGGGTGTGGAAAAACTAAACAAATCATACAAATAACAGAACCAGTTATTGAATAAAGTCTTCCACATTCAAAACATAGTGGAAAACTACTTGAGAATATAGGTACCTCTGGCTTCCCTACGCCAATGACAAAAAATGAAAACGCATAGGACTTTAACAAAGACTAATAAAGATTCTAATAAAACTTCATTAGTTTGCATTTTCACCACATATTTTCAGAACTTATCCCGCATCCAAATTTTTATCAATCTAATTTTAACTCAGACTATATTGTCACGTATTCTATATTGATAGGCATCCATCAGCATGTACTTGCAGGTCGGAACAGGTTCACCTATAATTTTACTCAACTCTGCACAGGAACAATATAAATAGACTTTATGAAAGCTCCAAAATGATTCTTCACCACTGTTGAAAAGCTTCTACATTTTCAACATCTGTCAAAATTTGTTTTACTCATACTAGGATCTCAGGAATAAAGGGCAATTTCAAACGAGGTACAGTAACTACTTCCTCCCCCCTAAATCAGGCTGTTCAATGCACTGGCTGGTTTTACTTACTGACATCAACACTTAACTTATAATCTCTGCTTTCCCTATCTCAACATTCTTTAGTGAATACACAATAAAGGAATTACTATTATCTCACCTCGTCTTTATCTGCTTCTTCATCCACTTCATACAAATGCACTGGAAGCTTCTCCGGTTTTGTCACTTTACTAGGAAAGAAAACGTTTCTAAGATTCTAGAAATTTGGTGGTTGGTTATATATTCCATACGCCAAAAACCAAACATGTTATTTCCCTAGCTGAAGAGGAAAAAGTACAAGAATATCTGGCTAAATCTCTCTCTCCTATCCCGCAATTTTCCTAACTCGCACATCTGGCCACACTCTTTCTATTGTTCTGCTAGCTGCTGTCCCTTTGTATAACTGAGGAGAAACAAATGCCTTCTTGTTTCCTGCAATCCTAACATCTTAGGTGCAATAATTATCACCTGCAACCAAATACAATGCAAAAGGTCATCTGGACTTAGGAAGGGAAAATCAAATGAGAGCAAAAGCAATGCTGTTGCTGTGTTTGTCTGTCAATCTAAAAGGTACATTTTAGAAACAAATTTAAAAAAAGAACAGTGGAAGCTCCTCCTTCTCCATCTCTCTGTCAAAAAACTATTCCCTCTGTCAAAATGCTTTCTGGAATGTGAAGGAAGACATCAGAAGGCCTATCTATAAGCCATAAATATAGCAAAACTTTTCACTAATGGGAATAATATCTCCCAGTGAAATCAAATCATCTTCATATAAACTTTAAATAAAACAATTCCAATTGTTCCAACAATTTCTACAGCTTTTATTAACAATTAATGCAAACGTAAAAATGAATATCAATCATTAGAAGCAAAACTGAATTTGATCAAATATGTAGAACTAAAAAAAGAGAATTAAATCAGTAATTTTTCCTTTGCACTGAAAGCACATCTAAATCTACAATTCTATTTTTATCCAAGAACTTCTCTGAAAGAGGCACATAACATCACTAAGCAGCTGTGAGCTTATGTGATATTTATTGCATGCCTGTATCAAGGATGAGCATACACACACACAAAAAACCTAGTCCATTTTAAACTATTTTTCATTGAATACAGGTTTAAATATAGAAAAAAAAAAATGAACATGATTTCAGAAAAGCAATGCTCACATCTCTTCTTGGATTTCTAGACAACCCTTAAAACACTGTCTGCCTGTTAAGGTATATATATAAGGTTGTATATACAGAGTATTAACACAACATTTGAAAATACATGTGTCCACCTCTCTTGGTTAATAGTCTATAATTATTTGTCTAGTCTAGGTTCTATTCCTTAAGCTCCTAAGGAGAACTCTAAAAGTGACCTCTGAAACTATAGAAACAAGAAATCACCATTTTACCATTGAGTTTAATCTATTACATGAGTTTGTTTCTATTCTGTTAATTACAAGCTGTCAATGACAGGAATTCTTGTAACGTCCTCCCTATGAATAAGGCAATGTTACTATGGTATCTTCCCAGAAAATGGTAAAACAAGATCTTAAAACTTCATGTTCCATACTAATTTCATCTTAGAAATCTTTATTGTCTTTACTGCACACTGGTATAGCATATAACTGGTTACACACACCAAATTTAAGTCTGTATTACATCAGTGGCTAACATACTTACTTTGGAAGCTGTCGAAACTCTGCTGAGTAATCTTCATATTTATAGTTAACAACGTGCCAGTCTGAATTGTAGGTTCTGATGCACTACGTTAATGGAAACCAAATATCAATATTAATTGGGAAACAATCAACTCTATACCAGCATTCCCTAGACACACACACCAAAAAAACCTTCTCAGATATGTCTGTTTATGAACTATTATGATTATGCAGTGATCTCTGAAAATTCTGTACACTTCCTTTCTTTTGCAATGCTGCTTTTTGTAATAAGTGATGTCTATATGATAATATCCTATTGAAACATGTATCACATAAAACCAGAAAATGGAAAATACATTCAGCTTCTGGATTAACCACCTTCAGTTGTCTGAAAAGTTAAAGCAGCATTTCACTGCAGCTGAAAACATGACTGACTCTTCAGAAAGCTCAGCCTTACAAGACAGATGGATTACTAAAACAGAATATTGAATTTTTCATGCACTTTGATGGAGAAAATAAAAACTCCTTTCTCTTAGATTTATGCTTAACATGCTTTCAGCTGTTGAAAAGCAATCGCCCTGGACTAGGACACAGGAAATACCGTCTCACTCCACCCATACTGCTAAAACATAAAAGTACTGATTTATCTTGGCTTTGAATGAAGTAACATAAAACTGACAAAATCTGTTGTTAGAAGTCATGCGGCACAGAACTTTGTGCTCCATTAACAGATTTACATGCACACAAATACTGCATCTAACAGTTCAAAAACATTTTCTTTTTATTTCAAATATTAAATATTTGTAAAGCAGTTTGTTCCGCAGAAAATCATTGAAATTCTTGAATTCCCTACAGCATTCCTCCCTCCTTGTGTATCACTTTCAGATTTATTTTTGAATTATTTGGATTAAGTATTAATGGTAGCTATCACTGAGGAGAAATCACTTGAAGGTTTAGAACAGATTTAGCTATTTGAAACTGTCAGCTTCGTTAAAATTACAACAGACACACACTTGTTGTTTCAGGTGTTAAAACACAAGCTTGAAGTATATTAGTAAAGAAAACAGTAGATAATATAAAAAAGACAAAAATTGGAAGCCTTTTGTTCCTAAGAGGCCTCAACAAGACAGAAAGTGTCTTGTGTTAACAGTCAGAACCAAGGGAATGCCAACACAAAAAAATGGCTAAAAGAAACTGAGTTTGAGAATGTGCTTTTTTTACACGTAGCATAGAAACTGAGAATGAAGGATTAATTTTGGACTCCACAAGCATTAATACTATGAATACCTCTGTTCCAACAAACAATGGGATTACTGTGAATAAATTGAGAATGTCTGGAATTAAACAGTTTGACATAAAAAAGTAAGCCACATTGATTCATTCCGGTTCAATAATGCCATCAATATTGTGCATGTACATCACCCGTATTCAACTGGCAAAGTCAAAAGCATAAAAGTAAGAGAAGGTGGGAGGAGAACCATCCTCAAAAATGAGTGATACAAGCAACATTACTCACAGCTATCCTGTAATCCTTTTCTAGCCACTGAAGGAGAAAATACTTGTTTTTTTTCCTGGAAATTTTTCCTTGACAAAACTAGAGAACTAGTTTTCAAAACAAAATATTGAGAGCTAAATGGCAACATTTTTCTTTCAGGTTATTTTTTTTCTGAATTTTTTTTTTTTTAAACAATAAATGAAGCAGTATAAATACAGGTCAGGTGTAATACTGTTATTAGACACAAAAACAGAAGGTTCCGATTTTACCTCAGTAACAAATAAGCTCTGAGCTTCCTTCTCTGCATTTTCAGGAACTGTTGAGTGAATGTATCGACTCTGTCGTTTCAGTAACGCTGTCTGATAAATAACAACAACAAAATCAATGACACTTGCAAGTAAAGGAAGACGATACAGCGTGACAACACTCAAGTTATATTGCTATAGACAGTAGAGAAGCTGAGCAGCAAACATCCTGTGAATACGGGAAAGGAGAGCAGCCACTTAATAAGAATTTAGTTGCATTCAAACATTAGCTACTTGTTCCTTCCCTCACAGCAAGAACAAGGTGACAAGATTGGAATCAGGAAAAATTAGAAGCCATAAAGAAGTGTTTTCCTCCACTATGACAACATTCACAAGAAAATACTGGTAAAAATAATTCCACCTTGACAGTGTAACTTCAATACTTTGTAGATATTAGGTTAGTGATATTGCTACATACAAAAACTATTGCTTAGGAAAATAGCAACTTCATGCCAAAATAAGAAGGATAGTTCAATTGCAGATCTCAGCTGGCCAAAAAAAAAAAAAAAAAAAAAAAAAAGAGACTTATGCTACTAAACTGAAGGTGACAAAGAAAGCCTTGACCCCTGTTATGCCCTTCTGGCAGCCAAAACATGCTCACCAAAACCAGAACTTACTCCCAGTCTATGCCAGAGTTCAGAGAACAGCTGACAGAGAACAGAAAATATCACTATGAGTATGAATGTTTGCTTCAAAAACTAACACCATACTAAGCCTTAAGGCATTTAAACTAGGAATTGTAAAAGGTGAAAACTTTACAAAATCTTCTGGCCCGCAAGTAAATGAGTGCACAACAGAAATGATTTTGTACAGCTCAGAAAACATTAAAAACATCACATCTTATGTCATCAGAGTTGGACAAGTGAGCTTCCATGGGCTGTGTTTGGAAGGGGCTGTGATCCCTCATTTGTTACCCATACTTCCAGCATCATGGTACCACAAACCATCAGAGAAAAATGTGAAAAGATCACAGAATAACCAAGGTTGGAGAAGACCTTCAAGATCATCCAGTCCAACCATCCACCTATCATCAATAGTATTCACTAAACCATGTCCCTCAACACAAAATCCAAATGTTCCTTAAAAAAAAAAAAAAAAAAAAAAAAAAAGGATAAAAAACAAACAAGCAAAAAACAAAACAAAACAAACCCTCCACATACTAATGGTCAAGAAGAAGGGATATCCATCAGTATGTCTCTGAAATCATCCCTGCTGAGAGACTGATCTATCAGGTGACGGTTTCGTTGTTATCAGAGGCCCTTCCCATTATCTGGGGATGGCTTTTGAGTTGGAATACTCAAAGGTTTAAGGAAAGAAAAGGTAGGATGTGTTCATGGTCAAGTCAGTCATCTGCTCCAGCACTCTACTGAAAAGTGACAGTGCTAACTTCTTGGGTACGAGAAGAGAAGTAACAAAACCAAAAAGAAAAGCAACATTATGGGACCCATAAATCTTAAAATACAGTTAAAAACACCTGCAATAGGGTAACTGCTAAACACTATTACTGCATGCGGATTAAGTTCTCTGAATTCTCAAAACATGTTCCTTATTAAGAGAATGTGCTCATTTACAACCATATCAACTTTAAAATACTCGTTTTCACCAACAGCCTGAAGTGTAAAACATCTACAAAAAGAAATGTTGAAAAATGCAAAAACATACCTGGTTACCTAGCATGATTTCTATCAGTTTGGAACTGACATGAATCACACTGCTGCTTTGGTAGTGGGCTCAATAGTCATTTTCATTTTAACCTCAATGTTATTTGTCTATTTTTTAATCAAATACAAAAATCTCACTCATTTTATATTAGCAGGTGTTCGCCATATTGAGTATCCATGAACTCCATGTCCAATAATCTAACATGGTTCTTCTGTTTTTCAGCAATCAAAAAGAGGTTCAGTAGATTTTATTACCTATCATCTTAACAGAAGTTTGAATGTGAAGTTCAATTTGCTGGCAGTCAGAAAACCGATCTGCTGTTTCTCTTTGAAAACACCAGCAGTGGTGAGAAAAAGGTGACAATTTCTGACTGTCATACACCCACAGCATGAATATATAGGCTATTTTTTTTTTCATTTGTAATCTGTCTGAAAACATGAGGATATATACATACACACATATCACTTTTAATCTCGACACTTTTAGCATCATTCACTGAATTGAAACAAATCTGAGAGATGTAAACATTCTACATATCATTTTAAAGCTACAGAAGCAAGGCTGAATGTCCAAACTGCAGAAAGAGGAAGGGAGGGGAGTGCTGATGTTTGGAGTGATGGCATTTGTCTTCCCAATGAACAATTATGTGTGATGAGCCCTGCTTTCCTGGAAATGGATGAACATCTGCCTGCGAATGGGGAGCAGTGAATGAATCCCTTGTTTTGCTTTGCTTGTGCATGCAGCATTTCCTTCACCTAGTAGATTGTTTTTATCTCAACTCATGAGTTCTTGGACTTTTACCTTTCCAGTCCTCTCTCTCCTACTCAGGAGGGCTGACACAACAATCACTGAGCAAAAGGAATAGGGGGAAAATTAAAAAAAAAAAAAAAAAAGAAAAACAAGTAAAGCTAGAAAACTTAAAGAGCCTCTCCTCGTTCAAATTCTATGTGTTCACATTATAAATTCACTAGATTCATTACAGGTCAATTTTGCAATGAATAAGCACTGAAGAAGCACAAGCAATGTGGGGGGGAGAGGAGGGGAAGAGTATTAGCAGCAATAAGAGGAAAATGACAGAAAGATCCTTGGTTCAGCCTGAAGCAGTCTTACAGTTGATAGAAAACTATTTCCATTTTATTCATAACCATACAGGTAGAATAGGCTATTTACTTCATATTTCTAGCTTTACAGAGCAGAGACTAGAGTAGCATCTTACTAGGTATTTTCACAGGAAAGCCATGAACTTAATTGCACTATAGTGGAACTTGTGGAACTGAGCTGGTGGTGCATATCTGTGCAAATTCTGCTGCTGTTCTCCTGCTACACAACTACAAACACAACACTAAGGATTTTTTCTAGTTTTTCTCACATGAAAAGCTTGCAATCTTTTTATCTGCAGCAAGATCAGTTACAAACCAGAAGAATTTATCAGATTTGTTAACATTATTAACTGATACCATGCATATTGCCCCTTTGTCAAGTTGTCCTTCAGCTATAATAATTCTTAGAGAGCCAGGAAATGCAGCAAGCAGCAATCACATTATTTAGAACAAATCCTTAAAAGTAATTACAAAAGCATCAAAACAACAATAATTTAAAAAGCAAGCATTTGTATACATAAGCAGTATAAAGCCAGAAGAAAAAGCAGTTGGAAAAAACTCTCTTTTTTACAGTTTTTTTCCTGACATCTACATTGGTTGGACTGTTTTGTACAAATGTGTTGTACAGCTCTCTGGGCTCAAATTGCCATTTGATTTACAGAAGCATCAGGAACTACAGGACGTTTGTCTCACGTTCTCCAAGAAGATCCAAACCTTTCAGCTACCGTGTTATCAAACTAAGGAAGACAGCTTCTAACATCAGCTAGGATTCCCATGCACTGTGGAGGCACATAATCCAGCACTCACTGACTCCACATTCTGAGCTGTTTTGAGAGATTTAGGACAGCAGAACAATGCACTTAGGTTTCACAGGGAGGCCAGGGCAGAAAATATTTTTTATTGAGCTACACAGCCCCAGAGTACTTGCCTATGGTGTGCAATCTTGTCACAGAATCACAGAATGGCCTGGGTTGAAAAAGATCACAGTGATCATCCAGTTTCAACCCCCCCTGCTATGTGCAGGGTCACCAACCACCAGACCAGGCTGCCCAGAGCCACATCCAGCCTGGCCTTGAATGCCTCCAGGGATGGGGCATCCACAACCTCCTTGGGCAAACTGTTCCAGTGTGTCACCACCATCTGAGTGAAAAACTTCCTCCTAATATCTAACCTAAACCTCCCCTGTCTCAGTTTAAAACCATTCCTCCTTGAATCTTCTGGTTCAGTTTTATTCTCCTTCCAGATTCTTTATAGCACAATAACAGCAAGATGATCGGGTTTCTTTTTAAGACAAACCTGCTTTCATGTGGAACTAAGGGCCTGTCAAAGATTTTGTTCTAGGGTGTCTTAACACAGTGCATACTTATATACTTAAAACAAACACAAATGTGCAGCAATGGTGGCTGACCCTATTCCATGTCACAGCTTATTCACAAGTCATTGCAGCAAAGCACACATCAAGTGCAGACAGTTTTTAGTTTTATCACAATAAAAAGGATATGCAAGTGTTTCATACACAAAGTATTTAATTTGAACTTCAATTTTTATTTTGCTGTTTTTTAAATAAATCACACACCAAAGTAGTTGTGTGAAAGTTGAAATCATTCACTTCATTCTGGGAAATATGGTGACCACCCTTTAAGATCCCTGCCATTATGGTTACTGAAAGATGGTTATTCAAAATAGTGGGAAAGAAGTTTTTGAAGAAAAAAAAACCATGAAGCTGCAAGGTAGAGAGAGAAAGCACAGGAGGATGTTAATGTGCTGCATCTTGACAGTAAAATAAGGACTGAAAAAACTAGGATACAAAAAATAGGGAGAAGACCACAGAGTAAAAATTCAGTGGTCTTTTACCCACAATATCACACATTATGGATTCTGATTTATGGATGCAAACTGACAGGAAGCAGCAACAAATTGTTTTAAAAGACAATCAATGGAAAAGATGTTTGTTTCTTCTACCCATGAGAGGCTTTCTTGAAGAATCCTAGATTTACTTCTATTTTTGTAAGGCACACATGATATTTATTAGTACAGGTACTTAACTGCATTAACTAAAACTCAAAAGTTTTCAGTGAAAGTGTTCAAAATCCATTCAATTCAAAGTCAAAAGGAAGAAAGCTGAAAGCTAAGCACCAAAATGCCTTCAATACAAAACCAGAGTAACTTTGTAATGGTATATTTTAACTTCAGTAGGAATGCACCTATGTAGTGTTTGCTACAAGCAAATATATTCTGTACTGAGAAAAAATTTCACTGTAAGAATAGAGATAGTACTCAGAGGCTAGGTATTTTGAAAAACTAGACACAAGGTATTTCATTGCAAAATGACCATTAGAACAGTTAAGGTTTCTTTTAATAATTTACCTGCTATGCAGTTAACATACGCATCGCCCATTTCAGCTACTGAGCTTATGATAACAATGCGACTCATGAAGATTGCTAAGAAGCCATTTCACTGTTGAGTAAATGAAATGTAAGTGATTTGGAATAAAACAGTGAGTTACGAAGAGGCACAAAATTCCATACAAGAGTACCCAAAGGATGGGAGAAAGAGTATTACAGGGAGGCAAGAGAATAGAAGAGTCATAACCTCCAATGATTAAGACTGACAGAACTTTAACTGAGGTTAGCAAGATTAATGGGTGAAGCTCCAAATGGAGGAAAAGTACTTCTAGGATAGTAATAGAACAAACACATTATGTAGTGGCCATAGTGAAAATGAAACAAAAACAGACAGCTACAAAACAACAGCCCGCAAAGCACACAGGTGCTCAAAGTTTAGACAGCCCAACTACTAGGAACAAAATAGAGCTCCACAAAGTAAACAGCAAAAACAATTTCCGAACATACAATGATTGTCCTCACAAGTTTGATGAGAACAACTTAGGAAGTAAACTGGTTAGACTGAAGTCATAGAGAAAACTCAGAACTTAAGCTTGTGAAAAGCAACTGAAAAAATCTTCAGACCCAGTAGGTTGGTAAAGTCGCTGATAAAGAGGTGTTCTGGAAATCAGAGAAAAGCAAAACTTGCTACAGTTTGAGTATGACAGCATTAAGGAAACAAAGACACTCAAAACTTTAAAAAAAGAAGTACAATCAACACAAAGACTTTTAAGAAAAGCAAATAAGCTTCTACAAATATATACAAAGGAGAGAAAACTGGATTGATAATCTCAGCCAACCAAATTCAGGATGACAGCAAATGCACTTAAGTGGAACATTTCATATAATTCAACCCGTTGACAGAAGGACAGTCCTGCTCAGGGAAAACTGACAAAGGCTGAAGAGCGCTTTCTGCTCCACTGCTGCTGACGTATTTCTTCGATAATTTTGAGGGCTACAGCTACTTCAGAAAGCACATTTAGAGAAGAGTCAGAGCTTACCAGGACAGGAGAGGTTTAGGTTAGATATTAGGAGGAATTTTTTCATACAGAGGGTGGTGACGCACTGAACAGGTTGCCCAAGGAGGCTGTGGATGCCCCATCCCTGGAGGCATTCAAGGCCAGGCTGGATGTGGCTCTGGGCAGCCTGGTCTGCTGGTTGGTGACCCTGCACATAGTGGGGGGTTGAAACTAGATGGCCTTTTCAACCCAGGCCATTCTATAATTCCATGATCATAAAAAAAGTGAATTACTGTGTTTTTTCCTCCTTCCCTATTGAAATAACTTCATTGGGAAAGAGGCAGAAAAGCAAGCAACAGACTGTTAGAGAAGTCAGCTGCTGTGCAAGCTTTCTATTTTCTGATACAGACTTCAAGTTCTTATTAGTGCTTCTTTACTACCTGGCAACTCTGATGCAGTAAGAGTTTACAAACTGAATTTGGGATTAACAGTGAATTCAGAACAAGATATTAAATGAGCCTAACAAAATGGTGAAAAAATTCTGAAGCAAAAATCAAAAAGGCAAAGCAATTAGAAGCTGCTAGAATCAATACAAGTCTGCATTGTTACAATCTCAACCCTTAGCTGCTAGAAAATTAGGAAAGTACATTCTGTAGCTTACTCAAGCAGAACTAACAATAAGTAAGTTACATAATCACTTGGCAGTGAGTCACAATAGCAATATCAATGTACTTAACATATTTCAGTAAGTTACACAAATCCCAAACACATCTGAAAATTGCAGACATTATAAAAACGTTTTCTAAAAATGCTATTTGTAATCAAATATGAATAACAATTTAAAAGTATGCTTTTGTTACTGATTGTGTGAAAAACGTCCACAAAATTGCATTTCAGTTAAATAAAGCATTACCTGAAAAAATTTTCTCTACATTAATTACAAAAGCTTCCAATTTCTCCCAAAATAATTTCAACTTGAAGACAAACTCAGTAGTGTTATCGCTCTGCCTCTGTAAACTAAATAACTTCCACATTTTTATTAGATGATTGAAGAAGTGCTAATAATAAGAGAGCACTGAATATCCCTTCTTAGTGCTAGTTTTATGACCATGTTGGTAACAAATTAACCTTACTCCTACTGTCTTGAGAAATTATCAGGGCTTTGCTTCCTTTTTAGGCAAGCGCTTTTTAGATTGTAAACAGTTTAACCTAAGCATGAGGAAAAACTTCATAACAATAAAATCAGAATGCTGTTAAGAGGAAATGGCTTGAACAGGTTTTTAAACAATGGCTTCCACCTATAAACTGTTCAAAGTGTGTATACAGGCAGCTTAAATATTGTAACTCATTGTTTTAAATTGATCTTATGGGGGATGAGGGCAACACAAAGCACATGAGCAGAGGCTTACCAAGAGCATTGTGTAACAGCAACAAGTTAGGAAAAAGGAAATTAAGAAAACAGATGTGAAGCACAATGGCAAATACAGAAAATACAGCATTATTTAAATGACTCAAAACGTACTGACAACCATACCAAGATTTAAGGTTTCAAAACTACAAATGATTATGGAAAAAAGGGTTAAAAGGCTTAAATTGCTAAAGCATAAATAATATAAAAAGTTTCTGTTCTCCAACAGTAATACTTCCTTAATCATAGAATAGAATTGTTTAAGTTGGAAGGGACCTTTAAAGGCCATCTAGTTCAACTCCTGTGCAATCAACAGGGTCACCTACAGCTAGATCACGTTGCTCAGAGCCTCATCCAGCCTGGCCTTGAAGGGATGAGGCATTCATCACCTCTCTGGGCAACCTGATCCAGTGCTTAACTGCCTTCAATGTAAAAATACTTCCTTGTATCCAATCTAAATCTCCCCTCTTTTAGTATAAAACCATTTCCCCTTGTCCTACCGCAACAGATCATGCTAAAAACGTCTGTGCCCTTCTTTCTTATAGCCCCCCTTCAGATACTGAAAGGCTGCTCGCAGGAGCCTTCTCTTCTCCAGGCTGAACAGCCCCAGCTCTTCTGTAGTCTTCATAGCAGAGGTATTCCACCCCCCTGGATCATTTTTGCGACCCTGCTCTGGATTTGCTCCAACAATTCTATGTCTCTCCTATACTGAGGACTCCACATCTGGATGCAGTAGTCTAGGTGAGGCCTCACAAGCACAGAATAGATGGGCAGGATCACCTTCCTTGCCCTGCCTGCCATGCTGCTTTTGATGCAGCCTAGGATAGGGTTGGCTTTCTGGGCTGCAAGGGCACACCACTGGCTCATCACAGAATTGCAGGTGTTGGAAGGATCCAGAAGACATCATCAAGTTCAATCCCACTGTTAAAGCAGGTGCTCTACAATACATTGCAGAGGTAGGGATCCAGCTTTCTTGAATATTTCCGGAGAAGGAGACTTCACAACATCTCTGGGCAATCTGTTCCAGTGCTCCGTCAACTTTACTATTCTGCGTGTTAGTACAGAACTTCCAGTGTTCAAGTTTTAGGTCATTACTCCTTGTCATATGCACCAGAGAAGAGACTGGCCTCGTCCATTTGCTTCCCACCTCCCTTCAGATATTTATAAATATTTATCAGATACTCTCTCACTCTTCCCCAGGCTGAACAGACTCAGATTACTCACCCTTTCCTCATACAGGAGATGCTCCAGGCCATTTACCATCTTTATGGTCCTCCAATGGATGCCTTCTAGGGGATCTCCATCTTTTTTGAATGGGAAGCCCAGAATTTGACATAGCAGTCTAAATGTGGTCTCATCAGAGCAGAGCAGAGGGGGAGGATCACCTCCCTCAATCAGCTGGCCACTTTCTTTTTTTTTGGGGGGGGGGGGAGGGGGGCGGGCGGGGGGAGTGCATTAATATGGATTTTTTGGGGTGGATTAACATGCATTAACAGACTCATGCCCTTCACTGCTATGAAAGGAAAAAAATCACTTCAAAGGTTAAACTGACAAAAAGCAGATCCTTTTTTTGAACAAACACCACATGATTTCCTACTCCAGAAAGGGATGAAACCACCTAGAAATGATTGATCGCCTACTTCAAAAAGCAGTTAAGATTTCTGAGCTGCAGAGATAGACTTTATAATCTGAATAGATGAAGAAAGTGTGCTATTTCTTTGACTATAACCTGACAGAACAATTGAGCAGTATAAGGGGACTAATGGTAAATACTTTTTCCTTTTTTTTTTTTTTTAATAGCTAGAAAACATTAAATAATAAAGAAATATGAAATTCTCATGACTACTGCTGCTAAAAATCTGATTTTTAAAAGGTGGAGGACAGGGTATTAAGTTACCTGAAAGTCATCATAAGGGAACAGCAGCATCTCACGTAAGGCATCATTCAAAATCTGTGTTTTCCTCTGAACGATGACATTTTCATAGTCTATTGGTTCTATGAGTTTTGGTTTTGCCTAGAAGAAGAAGAAAAAAAAAAAAAGAAATTCAGGTATACACTGAGGATAAATTATAAACTGTTGGCCATTGTAAAAAGTAGCTCTTAAAATATTGGCAAAACTTGATTTCTTCTAAACCAAAACCTGAGAGTATTCAAAATGTACAGCAAGTCACACAATATCATACGGGTTACAGCATCTGCTTACACAGAAAAGCAAGCTATTTGCCCCGGAGAAGAAACCATTATTTTCCCCAAACACAGTTAAGGTGCAAATAAACATTTGTATGTTTTTCACTATTAACAGAAATATTTAGATTTTGCTTCCTACTGTCCAAAGAACTCTCATCTGGGTCCAGCAGAGATTGAAACAGCCTTAGCTTTGAGGTTTTGTTTTAATTCAATAACCTGCAGTACGGATAGACTAATTCACTTTCTTCTCTATCTTTTTTTTCCAGAATTCCCATACATAATTTTTCTCCCTCTTAGTTGCCTGAGTACCTCTCTTCAGTTACTATACACCAGTACAACATTTAAACACCGTACAGCTGTCAAGGCACTACAGCTGGCTGTGCACAGAGAAAAATCTTCACTTACTCCGCCAAGCAATTCTGCTCACTGGTCAGATGGTAACACAGGTCTAGATAGAGTTCTGAATGATGAAGTACTCCAAAACCTTTATTTATTTTTAGCATGAATTCTGCAGAAATGGAGGCCTTTTTGATCACGCAATTTTCTTCTTTCTGCACTGACTACAAATTTTCAGCACATTCAAAAGCCAAAGCTACAGAAACTCAGAGGAAGGCAGGCCTCATTATTTTTACTGACTAAACTTGTAACAACTTTAAATAGTTGTGAATATAAACTACCAAATTGTTTGTATTTATGAAGAATTGCATGGTAAGAACACACGAATACTATACATTATGGCAACAGCTGTTATAACTTCATCTACAGCTAAGCGCTGATCAATACTGTAAGCTGAAAAACTGAACTGAAACATTTTCACATAATGCCTCACAAACATTACTCCATCTTGAAATCGGGTCTTTGCTTGTCACAGGAAGAGGTTAGAGAAGATCTCCAAGATTACCCGATCCAACTGCCCACCTACTTCCAATATTTCCCTCTAAACCACGTCCCTTAGAGCAACACCTAAACGTTCCTTGACACCTCCTGGGTCAATGAATCCACTACTTCCCTGGGCAGCCCATTCCAGCACCTGACCTCTCCTTTCAGAGGAGGAATTCTTCCTAATATCCAAAGTGAACCTCTCTTAGTGCAACTCGAGGCCATTACCTCTCTCCCTGTTACTGCTTTCATAGAGAAGAGGTCAACACCACTCAGTTCCCTCAGCCACTCCTCCTAAGACTTTAGGTCCAGCCCCTTCACCAGCTTCATTGCCCTTCTTTCTACATACTTCAGTACCCCAATGTCTTTGTTTTAGCGAGGAGTTCTACTCACAATTCCTTGTTCCATAGTATCAAAACAAATTGCCAAATTAAAAAATAAAATAAAATAAAAAAAAGCTCAATTCATAAGGAAAATTCAAAGATGATGTGGGTTTTTCAAAAAAACTTAAACAGTGTAAATTACAAAGCATTGCATTATACACCAGATACTTAGTTGATGGTTCAGGTCCATTAAAAACAAGAACATTTTTCAGAGCCCAAACATTTTTGACCAGACTTTCTGTATTGCCAGTATTTATGTTAGGTTTCTAATACAGACACAGTTCCAGTTATTTGACTTCTAGCCTCCTCTGTAGTTTGCTTTACCTTCAGAAATAAATTAGCTTTGCTCGCATTTTCCTTATGTGCAGTAAACAGAAGATAAAAAACATATTCCTTCCTTACTACAAGCTTTTAAAGAACCTAAAGCGCTCTGGAGCTGATGTCCTGAACACACATCTCCCCTCTAAGTCAATGGGACCACTGATGTAGCTCTGTAATCTCTCTGCTTAACCAATGAAGCACTTGACACAGAAAATAATTGTTTCCATAAAATCTCTTCAAGACTTTCCTTCTCTGAGTTTCTCCATAGCTACGCTTAGTCCTTTGTCAGATTCAAAAGGAAGAGGATGTTTTATCAGCTTAAAGCAGATACGAAAAACAAAACAATAAACAGCACACTACTTTGGCATTTAGCCAGACTTAAAACATCACAAGGAAGCAGATTCTCTCTCAAGCTCCCTTTCAGAGAAAAGATTTGCCCAGTCTGTTACTGCACATAATACAAAAGATACCTGGTTTGTGCAGTGTTACTGAACAAGACTTATGGACCTGCTGACAAACACAGAACAGCCTGGTCAAGACTGCAAAACCACATCTCACAAACAAGATTTCATTTTTCCTACTGATTTGTAACAAGCAATGTTTTATTTCAGCAACCTACGATAATGCTAAGAGCACAGGCTTTCATGGCGTCCAGCACTTGAGCCAGCCATTGCTGTGTTTGTCAAAGACAAAACAGAGAAAAGGATCTGTACTGCATCTCTCTGTTATTGCCAGTGTCCTATTGGCATGGAAATTTATCAGAAATAAGAACAGCTGTCACAAAACCCACATTAAAAATTCTAATCTGCTTGAATATCAGTAATATATTTGGACAAGTATTGTCTGTGGCTCTGTGTGCAGACCATGTTACTACTATGCATATATTTAACCAACAACACGTCTTCATCAACAAACAATTTTTAAGCCTGTGAGATGCAGAAGAACAAAATGCACTCTTTCAGTCACCTGTTCTCATGCTGACGTAAATGGACCAGAAGTATTTACTCGAGCTACAGACAAAGAACCACCCATACAAAGAATAGACAGCTGTACTAGCTTTAATTACTGTTTTTTTAAGGAAACACTGTGCAAAAAATGTTTCTTTTTGTTTAAATAGAAAGTCTAAAAATTCTCATCCTATTGTCATAAGAGAGCTGTCACAGAAAACAGGGAGCTTTTCCAGAATTCATTGAGCATAGACTAAACTACTGTGTTTCATCCATCAGATGTACTCAGTTGATGGTTTGGGTCCATTCAAAAATAAGAACACTATTTAGAATTCAAGCACTTTGACCAGAGCTCAACTGACAGTATTTATGTCAAGTTTTTAATACAGATCCAGATCCAGTCATTAGATTTGTAGCCTCCTGTGTAATTTTATTTACCTTCAGACGCAATGTAAGTATGTTGTGTCCTGTTAAGTTCTCCAGTCAGCACAGAAACCTCTAACAATGGATTTACACTAAGGCACTGCTCCGTGAGACTCAGCCATCTTACATTTTATACTTCCAGTTTATTTCCAAGAAGTAGTTCAGGCTTCCCAGAAACATCTTCTGATTTGATAAGCAGCTGCTGCTTGTGAATTACTATCAAGGTGCAGCTGGACAGTATGAGTACTATTCTGGTGACTTACACAACAGCTAGTGTAACAATAGCTCATCCAAAGAAAGGGCACCACCCAGAAAATCTAAATGCTTTTTCCATAGGCTCTTCTTGCTTGTGTACCTCAGAAGTAAATATATGGCATGATCTAACTCGAACCACAGGAAAGCAAGAGTGCAGACACACTTCAGCTCACTGAAAATAGCATGTGGTTCCATTATCTGAACTTACCGCCTTCTCTGCTATCACTCTTGGGGAAAAAAATACAGGGAGAAGATTAATATTTTAGAGGAAACTTAATCAGGGAATAAAAAGTTTTGGTTAAAAATGTAAGGCTTTTTTTTCATCTAAGCACTTTTCACAGAAACCTGACTTAATTCATGTTGGTATCGAGCATCAATGCAGGAAAGACAGCAGAGCTATAGATATTGCAGGATGTCTGAGGTAGGAAGGCAGTGCACGGAGTGCAGTGTATCCTTGCACCATTTCATCTAGTTCCTCCCCCCAAAAAATCAAAAACGGATATCATACCTTCTATAATTACATGCCATATATACACTTGTCTATATATGTAACAGATTAAGACAAAATTAGCAACTGGAAGGAAAGCAAAGACACTGTTTATGTGACCTATGTGGAAACTAAGTGTTCTCCCTTAAAATATTGACCTTTGTTTTCAATGCATCTACTTTATCTGAAAACAGCAGAAAAGAGGGGAAACACTGGTGGTAGATGAATCCATGAATGTTAAAATTAAGCAGTATCTGGGAAATTAAAAGGATAACCTTTGTAAATGGTTATGATTAAACATAGTAACTTTTTCTCTTTTTTTTTTTAAAGTGCATACAGTCTGAATGACTGCAGTACTCCACATCTCTCCAGAAACACTAAATATCCTCTCAGAGTATTCATGAGGGAATAAAAACAGTTCTAAATAAAGTTAAACATTCCAAAGTCAGGAAAGCACACACAAGATTAGCTCATATTGTACTGATGAAAATCTGGCCCAGAAATCAGAACACACCCATGCAGAAAAAACATGTTTTACTAACAACTGCCCTGAGTAGAGGGAAACAAAAAAAAACAGTGCAAAGGAAAAGAAACTTTGTCTTACAAACGCACATGTAAGCTTCCAACTATGTACAGTAACAATTCCCATCAAGCTGCAGATGTACATTATTAGTACATATGCCAAAATGTTTGAGCCCTAAATGCACACAGTATGGAACTTAAATCAGGGCTGGGGGACCAAAGTTGGGATCACAGCTCGTACTAATTTCAACTACAGCCAGACGCAGAAAGAGGAGACTTTCAGCCCTTTACTTAGAAATTAGATATGAGATACAATTAAGTAAAATTGGAATTTTAGTGAGAATTATTTCTGTGCCTCTTTCTACCAATACATGTTTAACAACCCTCTGCTGTTGGTTGAAGAGGTTTATTGCCCCGGCTGCAGTCAGCTGGTGGATGCGTTATTGCTTACCACCTACTCTTGCTGTACTATTACAACTCCAACAAAACCAGTGTATAGCAATATAGACAGATAGATAGACAGATAGATAGACAGATAGATAGACAGATA